>NC_133769.1:140959501-140966020 GCF_003597395.2 Chelonoidis abingdonii | reverse complement strand
ATCTGTTTTTTTAACATGTACTTCAGACAGGTTTGCATGTGTGTCTTTGGTCATGAGGTGGGACAGAGCAAATGTTAGACACAAGTAAATATAGCCTCTAAAGTGGCAAAGCAAGCACAGTATGAGCCTCACCATGCCTGCATGAACAGAATTCAGCTTTCTGTGCAATGTAGAGAGGAAGGATGGTTCAGGAGGTGTTATGGATAGTATCTTGGAGCAATCAAGTTCAATTCTCCTCTGCCACAGACTTCCTGTGTGACCATGCATAAGTCATTTAGGTTCCCTGTGCCTCAGTTCCCTACCTGTCCAGTGAGGATAACACACCTTCCCTATCTTAAGGTATTGACAGGATAAATATATTAACAATTCTGGGATGGTAGCAAGGGTCATATAAGTATGATAAATATGTTTAATGAAAAGGGGAGAGGTTAGTGAAAAAAGAGAGAGTTCCCCCTTCTTCTATGACCATGTGGTGCTCCACAGGCTCATTTATCTTGTACTCAACGTGCTGAGGATAGATAGGAAAAGGAATGGCAAATGTGTCAATGACTGTTGGCCTTGAATGAACAAATATTGCCTTGTAAGAAAAGAAGAGATCACAGTTCATTGGAAGAGGCAATTTAAGAAGCTTAGTTTATGGGAAGATCTCTAAAGAATTTTCTCCGCCTGTAAACACTACCAAGTGCCAACACACCACGGCTGTATTGTGTTGAGCATATTTGTCACATCAGGTGAACTCACATGAGTGGTCACCCTGTGCCCAGATATTCCAGTGAAAACCCAACAAGCTTCTCCTTCAGAATGTCTCACCTACGCTAAGGCCATTTCTTCTCTGAGGCCCCCAAAGGGAGCTGTTGTGTATTAAATAACCACCTGAATCCAATTCACTGTTGCTATGCTTCCCCCAGGAAGCTCGGATGCTGAGGATTTGTCTACACTGCAGTTAAAAACCCGCAGCTAGCCCATTCCAGATGACTCACGGCTTGTCTACATTACCCGCAGGATCAACTGGCAGCGACCGATCCAGCAGGGGTCGATTCATCACAACTGGTCTATACATGATAAATCGACCGCCGAGAGCTTTCCCGTTGACTGCAGTACTCCGCCAGAGTGAGAGGTGCAGGCAGAGTCGACGGGAGAGTGTCAGCTGTTGGTTCACCATAGTGAAGACACTGAGAGATTTCTAAATAAGCGACTTCAGCTACTATTCACATAGCTGATGTTGTGTAACTTAGATCTATTACTCCAACACAAGTGTAGCCCAGGCCTTAGGTTTGTATGACTAGCTAAGAGGCTGTTTAACTTGTGATTAGACATTCAGGCTCTGACCGACCAAGCTCTGGGACCCTCGACTCACAGGTCAGTAAAGTCTGATTCCAGCCTAAGCTCAGAAGTTATATTTGCCAGTTCAACAGCTGCATAGGCTGAGCCACATAAGCCTGACACCGTTCTACACTGCGCGGGGACTGATCTATTACGCAAACTTCAGTTTCCGATGAATGATGTAGCTGAAGTTGACAGTACTTAGATTACTTACTGCAGTGTCTTCCTGTGGTAGGTTCGATTGCTGATGCTCCCCCATTGATCCACCTATGTTCTCGCTCTAGTGGAGTACTGGAGTTGACGGGGGAGATGCTTGTTGGGTGATTTGGCTCTTCATTAACATGATAAATTGACCCCCACTGGGATCAGTTGCTCCAGAATTAAGTGTAGACATGCCCTGAGTCAGCATGCATGTGAAGCTTCAAGAAAAATTTACCGTCCTTGCCTGTAAGCCTGTACTTATCACTCCAGGTCCAATTACAGATTCTTGGAATGCAGTACATATCTTCGGCATTTTGTAATATCTAGATAGTTACTGAATGTTAGGAAAGAGAACTCTTCACTTTAGTTATTGTGATTTTGCCATAGTGGCAGGCAGAATATTTAATTATATTGAGGACAGTGAAGCGGAGTGAGTATTCCTTTAAGGGTCAGCAGGGCCAATCAAGAAAACCTGGGTGTAATTCAGGGGCTCCCTGCTCCATGCTAGGACTGACCTATTTAAACTCGGAACAGGAGCTAGGAGAGGAGATTAGAAGTTATTGTGGTTTAGTGGATGTTATTCCTCCTCCTATTTCCAAAGACTGGCTGACCAGCTCAGTGCTTCTGTTTGAGATTTGCGGAGTACTGAATGAGTTCCTGAGGGTAAGGTGAATTGTTGTTAGAAATGCTCCTGCCATGTGGCTTTTACTAGAGGATTTAGCTCAAATTATCTAGCTTGAAGTTTTTTTTATTTTGCTTTGTTTTGATGTTAGTTAAGGCCTGTTTTGCTTTGGGGTTTCAGATACATTTGTGGATTCTGTCAAAGATGCTGACCCCCCAGGGATGGCTCTATGTTCTTTTGCCACCCCAAACACACAGTCATGTAGCCCCTTTGGCAGCATTTCTGCGGTGAGCCACCAGTCACTCGGATTCAGCGCAGTTCTGCGGGTTGATCTGCCTGTCTGTGCTTCAGTGTACTCACTGCGAATTGCCACCGAAACTGTGGACCAGCGGACCTCCTGCAGATGGATACCGGCAAAGCTGGCTGACTCCCACCTCAGAGCAACCGGCAGGTCACCCCCATGGCTTGCCGCCCAAGCATCGCTGCTGCGCTGGTGCCTGGACCGGCCCTGACCCATAAATCCTGTAAGGACATTCCTCATTAGCTACAGAAACCTGGTGAGAGCTGTGGGGGCTTGTGCAGCATGTGACTGAGAGGCCCAATTCAGCTGAGTGGGCAAATGATGGATCCCATAGGAAAAGGCATTGATCCTGGAGGATGTCTGCTGCTCCACAAAATTACTGTGGTTAAGAAGTCAGTCCTGTATTATGTCCACGTGGTGTACATGTGTGTGCAGGCTCTAGGCAAAAGCTTCAGAAGCTCGTTATGGATGAAGTGCTACCAGACATGTGGCCAACTACACCACGGGATTTGACTTCCTATGAATGCTCACACTACTGCTCTCATCATCTGCTCCCTTATACAATAACTGCCCACTCTCCTCCATGCACCACAACCACCAACCCACCTGCTGCGGGCCGCTTGGGTGTTCAGCTCCTTCAACACAATAAAAAGGTGAAGTCAGAAGTTGCAACTACCTGAGATGTAGCAGCCACTTAAATCAGCTATGACCTAGTTCTTCTCTTTCTTCTGTTTCATACCAGAGTTTTTCTCAATGAGATACAAACAAAGGAATGAGACACGTAACAGGTGGACAGACCCCCAAAGTGTCCCTCTTTCCCATGGCTGACCAAAGCTTCCTGTCCCAATGGGATACCACTTCAATGTGAGTGATATGTAGATCCAGCTAAGATTATGAACCCCTATCTTCTCACTGAGCATGACATTTTGGAGGGGCTGGACCATGCCCAGGACTAAGCTCCTTCACAATCATCTGACAGCCCTGGTGGGCAGCCACCAAATGAACCAATTCAGACCCTATAGAATGAGCAGTTTCATGAGCAGACAGTATCTTTAATGTCCTGAAACCTCTGACGTCCAGATGAGGGCCTAAGGTCTTAATGTTCCCGTAGAAGGTGACCTGATTTTGGTGGCACAGACCAGGTTCAGATGAAGGTTTCTAACCACCAGTTTGAAGTTCTGGGACAATCTTCCCAAGGGGAGAAGTGGGGGCAAAAATCCTAACTTGCTTCCCTAGAGGATGGTTTAAGATTGCCTACAGTGATGTATGGTCCATCTGGGACTGCTATTAGCAAATATCTGCAACAGCCACAGATGAGACACTAGATGGGGAGAGCTGTGAGTTACTACAGAGAATTCTTTCGCAAGTGTCTGGATAGTTGGTCTCATCCACATGCTCATGGTCTCATCCATATGTTCTTGATCTAATTTATTGCTATATGAGGTCAGGAAGGAATTTTCCCCCAGGTCTGGTTGGCAGAGACTCTGAGAGTTATTCATGTTGCTCTGTAGCATTGGGCACAGGTCACTTGCTAGTTTGAACTAGAGTAAATGGGTTCTTTGTAACTTGAAGTCTTTTATAATCAAAACTTGAATACTTCAGAATGACAGCCAAAAGTCATGGGTCTATTACAGGAGTGGGTGGGTGATGTGCAATAGCCTGCAATGTGCAAGAGGAACTGTCGGGGAGGATTAAGAGGCATTGGCAGAGCTATGTGAGGAGCCCAGGACTGGAATAGCAGGAGGGTGTAGGGTAGGTCTGAGGGGCATTGGCAGAGTTGTGAGGGGAGCCCAGGGATGGAATATCAAGGGGATAAAGGGCAGGACTGAGGGACATTGGTAGAGTTGTGAGGGGAGCTCAGGACTGGAATAGCAGCAGGGCTGCAGGGCAGGATTGACGAGAATAAGCAGTTCTTTGTGGGGGTGGAAGTATACAAGTTATTGAGGACTGAGTAGCAGGAGATGCTGTGGCGCACGTTGACATGAGCTGGCAGAAATACAAGTGAATCCAGGAGTGGAATGACAGGTGTGCTACAGATCAGAATCGACAACGCTGTGTATGGGGAAAGCTCGCACCACCTGTCCGTTACCTGCGTTATCAGCCCTCATCTTTATGTGCTTTAATTAAACAAGAAAGATTGTCACATTGTAAAAATGATAGTAAATGGACATAAAGCCAAAGTAACTGCAGCTGATTTGGGCCTGTAATATCCTTTATTAATAGTGCTCTCCATGGAGTCACTAGTGCAGCTGCTGAAAACATCCATGGCAAACGAGTGTTCTTCTCTAAAATAAGAATAATATGTGTGTGTGTGAGAGAGAGATGGCAGCAAGGTCTCTTGAGTGAGGAGGTCCAGTCACACTGCAGGGGGAGAGGGACACCCTGCTGATCTTGGTCCTGAGTGCACAGGAGCTCCTGTCTATTGGTTACACAGGTCAGTGTTGCAGCAAATGGCCTGCACTGCAGAGCCCCCCAAGCATTTAGGACTTCACAATCATATGTCGAGGAGCATCGCTGAGCAAATGTACCTGGGAGACAGGAAGAGAGAGACTGAGGGAGATGGAATAACTCCAGGAATTTTGTGACTTGGCATACTTGGGTGAGATCACCACTTATTCCTTTTCATCTTCTTCTCCAACTTTCTTCTTTCTTCTATCCCCTTTCTCTGCTCCTATTTTCTTCCCTTACTCCTTATCCATTTCCTTGCTACTTCTCCCTGTTTATCCTCCCTCTTCCCTTGTTGCTTTGTATTAAGGCTGATTCCCCACTCTGGCACTCTGAGTGCAGAAGGTGGGAGCCCACACGGATTTTAAAAATTAATACTGGCCACTCCAGGCTCCGAAGGTTTCAGCTTTTCTCTGACTTTGACTTGCTAAACGCTGCCACCACCCAAATGCAAAACTCCTTTTGGAACCTAGGAAGACACGCTTAGGAATTCCTCCCTGTGGGATATCCTCAAGCCCTTTCATCGCCTGCTCTGGGGAAGAGCTGAGAAAGAAAACAAAGGAAATTAGCTGTTGCCACCAGCTAATTAAACAACATCTGCACAAACCTCTTAGAACACATAAAATCCAATCCTGTTCTTTAAAAATGTAAATTTTATTAAAAACAAAAAAGAAAAAAAATACATCTGGAACTTAGGCTTTTGCCAGATTTTAAAAGAGCAATTCCAAAAATGAAGCACTCAAAATAGCTTTCTTGGGGGTTCAGCTTAAAGATTACATGCAAAACAAAAAGCATTTGGGGTTAGCACAGAGGAGTCCATAAGCCAAGCAACAAACAGAAATAAACCTAATCACGTCTTTCTAAATACTCCTGATCTACTTACACATTTGGGACTTTCAGATAAGTAGTTCTAGGTATGATCTGATGATTTATGATCATACCTGGCTTAAAGCTTCTCATAGCATAACTGCTCCCTGTTATCCTCTTTCCCACAAATAACAGAGACATGAAGGGGAAGTTTTTTCACATTTTAAAAAGTTCTAGCCTTCCCATTGCTCTTTTGGTCAGGTGCCCACTCCCTTTCCTTTACTTGGGGGACTTTGTTAACTCTTTACAGGTAAAGGAAGTAGAGAACAGCCACCAGGAGGGACTTATAACTAACTGGCTCACTGGGTGTCCATAAAAGGGAGCTACCCCTACCCCCACCCCCATTTATCACACTTTGTCTCTCAGTTTCCCATCTTCACACTTCATTGCCTCTTGTGGTACCTGTGATGGGTTGGATCACAGAAACCCCCTTGAGTCCTGCCACCCAGTGTGCCAAGACTATCTCTGCTCCTGCTTTCCCTGCCAGCTCAGGACTCCAGCACCCTGCCTTGCTGAGCCAGACACTCCTGTCTGCTCCAACAAAGACCCAGGGTCTGAATTACTTGCCCCAAAGCTGCAGGTTTATCTGAAAGCAGCTTTCAGAAGTGTACTTGTCTTTAATACTCAGATGCCCAACTCCCAATGGGGTCTAAACCCAAATAAATCTGTTTTACCCTGTATAAAGCTTATGCAGGGTAAACTCATAAATTGTTCGCCCTCTATAACACTGATAGAGAAATATGCACAGTTGTTTTCTCCC
>NC_133769.1:140942342-140956476 GCF_003597395.2 Chelonoidis abingdonii | reverse complement strand
GTGTAGATGGCTTTTTTAGCCAGGGCGAGGAGGAGGTTGACCAGGAGGTCCCGGGACTTTGTGGGGCCTTTTACAACATGTAACAGGGCAGTTACCCTGCTCCTGGGGAAAAAGGTAGGCTGATTGAGGAAGCGGCCACAGCTGTGGCAACATCCAATCAGGCTACAGCTGGCCCTGATATAAGGGCTAAGGGAGGAGCTAGGTCAGTCTCATTCCAACCTTGGAGTGGGAACGAACTGGCTGCCTGGAAGTACAGGGTACCTTGGGCAGAGCTGGGTAAGGGCAAGAGGAGCTGGAGCCTGGAAACTCCCCAGGCTGAAGCCTTGTTAAGGGCTTAAGGAGGCACTGGTGCTGCAGAGGTGGGGATAGGCAGAGGCAGCCAGTCCACCCCCCTTGCCAATGATGAGTGGCTATTTCAGACTGTAGTTTTCCCCAGAGAAATGGGCTAGATGATGACTGGCTCTAGTCACTGAGGCAAGGTGGGCTTAGGGGGAGGGGGCCACCCTGGAAAGGGAGACCCAGAGTGTGGGGGTATGTCTGTGGGCAGAACCCCAAGGAAAGGGGCACCAGGGTCTGGGAAGGACATAGGTCCTGAGGCAGGAGAGACAGTGGCCAATGAGAGGCACTCTGAGTGCCGGAAAAGAGCTAATTCCTGGATGACCAGTAGGAGGTGCTGCGGCGGTGAGTGCCTAATCTGCTACACAGCAGTACAGTGTGAGAAGGAGCACAGGCTGTTAGGTCAGGGGGCTCAGAGGTACTTCGGTTCCAGGTGGCACACCGGAGGGGAACCTGTCACAGTCTGTGACCCCAACTTCTTCCTCTGACTTTATCCAACTTACCTAGGAAAGGGAAGATTATAGTAATACATTGATCTTGGCCATCCATGCATGTCTGAGTGGTCAAGCAGTTTCCTCCATTAAGGCAGTAATAACACTCCAGAGACACAATAGCTGAAGGACAGAAAACAAGGAGGGTCAATAGAACAATGGCCAAGGTGCCTACTTTCTCCTAGGAGTGATTAAAATGCAAGGCCTTCCCACTAATTCTAATTTGTAGCGGCCTAGTAGATAGAACAGAAGGATGGCCCAGCAAATAGGGTGTAAGCTTGGGATTTGAGCCATGGGTTCATTTTCCTGGTATGCCACAGACTTTCTGTGTGACTTCAGGCAAGTCACTTAGTGACTCTGTGCCTCAGTTCCCCACTTCTACAATGGGAATAATAGCACTGCTTTGCCTCCTACAGGTGTTGTGAAGGTAAAAACATTAAGGATTGTGAGGTGATGAGATGCTATGGTAATAGGGTGATTATGAGTAGCATAGATAGATAGCTATAGAACGATGTCTCTGACCTTGTCTATGCTTCTCTGTACTTGAGGTAGTGTGTTGGCAGGGGTGGCACCAGTCTCTTCCTGGAGGGAGGGGTACTTGAGGTGGGCTAGACAGAAAATCGGGGGGTCTACATCATACATCATGTGGGCAGACATACTCATTTATTTTTTTAATAGTCTTCAGAGCTGGGTACCTAGTGAGCAGCCGCAGGTACTCAGCTCTGAAGGCAGTGCTGCCACCAGCAGCAGTAAAGAAGTAAGGGTGTCAATATCATACTCTGCCACACTTACTTCTGCATGACATTTGACCATTGAATGGGGAGAGGTAGCTATGGGGGACTAAGGCAGATCTTGTGTGGCTATAACCACAGAAAGGCCTGCACTAGTGACATCCCTCCGTGTCGGGTATTCATAGCTATGCAGAGCAGTGAAAGGCTGTGGCAGGGGAGAAAGGATCCAGCACCTCCTTGCTGGACTCACCTTGTATCATCAGCGCTAGGGTGAACACACACACAGTCAGGTTCCTCATTTTGTGTAGAAAGGCTATAAACAGACACCTGGGGATGAGAGCAAGCAGTCAGTCTGGCGAGCTGGCATTAGGAGATGGCAGCAATTTTTTTTTTAAAAAGTCAATGTAATTAATGGGCTGCATATGGAGAGTCCCTACATCTCATAGCAGGGAGGTGGGACTTCCTTACTAGAAAACTCTGGCCTGCCATTCTGGAACCCTGTGTTCACCTCAGATCCAGAAAGATACCTGAGTCAGTAGTAGAGAAGAGCCACAAAAATCACCAGGGGTTGGGGCTTGACCACTGAGGAAAGCTCAAAATTGCTAAGTACACAGAGCTGGGGTTAGAGATGACAAAGGCCTGGGTGGGGAAAACGATAACAATCTTTAGACAACTGAAGGCGTAAACACCATGGAGATAAAACTTTGTAGGGAGCATAAAGGGACATGACATAAGGCATGATGGGGGAAAGTTCTGCTGAATATCCTACATTTTAGGTCATATTTCTCTTGTGTTTTAAGGAAATAACAGTTATAAGGGCTTTGTCCTGAGGGCACTGGAGGTTCAGTATCTGACTAGATGCAGTGCACAGGGCATTGTTAGTTTAGTCCACCTCAGGCTGTTGCACAGAATAACACAACTGAGCCAATGCCATTCAGTCCTGGTGGTTGTTAAACCGAGGGGGATGAATTGTTCCACAATCTACCCATGATGAAGCACTCTTGTATTTGGACACAGGACATGCTAAAGTCACACGAGCTACCTGTAAAAAGTGATACTTGTATATTTGTTAATATCTTGAATCACTTTTCATAGCCTCCCAGGTAGCTATTTAGTGTGGTGCATATTAACAAATATGCAAATATTCACAGCAAGCCCCAGGACCCACTAAGCGTTGGATTAGGGGGTGGATGGAGGAGAAGCAGCATTATTTTTGTTATTGAGTCTGCTGAAAAACCCTACAAACATGCATCACACTGATTTGGATGTGAATCTGTGCATATTTAATTGTTTTTCCTAAAGTTAATGAAGTATTTTAGGAAAAAGTGTCAGTGCGGCCACCAGTGAGAGTTGGTAGCCACTCTCTGAGGGCATGAAAAATTTTGTTGCAAGAACCCCGATCTAATGCTCAGTTTCACATTCTATTTTATGCTGCTAGATCAAGCAAGGAAAAAAGATCTTGCATACCTGGTTTACAGTTGAAGTGCAGGGCGATCTGTTTTATAGTTGCTGTATAGAGCTGCTGGTTTATATACTTCCCCACATGCCTTTCACTTCCACTCTGCTCCCACCCAATAGACATGGAATTTCTTGCATTTGTTGACTTTGTTTTACAATCTTTTTGCCCAGGGAAAACGGAAGAACAGCCTGTAGCAACCTTGAGTAACCTTGTGTTGAAACACTTCCTTTTGGCTGGGACTCAGCTTTTAGGGAAAAGTTGGGAGAAGGTACTTTGCAACTTGTGTATCTTCCAAAGAGATGAGGAAATAGTCAAGGAACCTGGAATGGCTGGAGTAAACAAAACAAAGCTCTCTAAGAGGTGTTTCCCACCACAGTAAATCTATGGTGTATGCTTATGGCTCAAAACTATACTTCCTTTTTTTAGTCCTTGTATCACTGACTAGTGTCATGTTTATATTTAAAAGTTGCAGCTTAAATCAGTCTAATTACACCTGTTTAGATACACTGTTTGTGTATGTTCACACTGTAGTGCTTGCATTGGTGTAGCCCCACCATGTGTTCACACAGCTGTATGCAGTCTAGGTTGATCTCCCAGGATGGCTTGCTCTGCTTCTAGGCAATTTCCATAGCAGATATTGGGATACTGCTTGGAGGCCAAGAGAGGAGTGGGAACATAGAACATCAGGGTTAGAAGGGACCTCAGGAGGTCATCTAGTCCAACCCCCTGCTCAGAGCAGGACCAATCCCCAGACAGACTTTTGCCCCAGATCCCTAAATGGCCCCCTTAAGGATTGAACTCACAACCCTGACTTTAGTAAGCCAATGCTCAAACCACTGAGCTATCTCTTCTTGGGTCAAAGTTGCTTAATCCCCCTAACCTTGGGGCCATTTGGAACACTTTCAGCATGAAGGTGACACACATGAACATCGGGTTCCAGTCCCTTAGTAACTGAAAAACAGATCCTGTCATACTGGAGAGGCCTCACTGAGGCATCCTCAGCAGCCCACTAGACCCAGCAGGATTGTTACAGGAGTTGGGGCCTGCCCCATGAATAAAAATGGTGGGATCAGGCAGTTATTTAGGCCTGAGATGACCAGCAGAGACTTCAGGATGCTGAAGGGCACTTTCCTGAGTCTGTGTGCTGAGCTCACCTTAACACTACTGTATACCAGAGCAGGAGGTTGAGAGGCCCCTCAGATTGGTAATCACCAGTAGCAGCCTAGGTTGTCAAGCATACAAATGGTAAGTGGGTAACTAGCTTGGTGCTGGGAGAGCCACAGTGTGTAGTGTTGTGATGGGGGTGTGCAAGCACCACTAAATTGTGTGACAGAGGAGCAATGTACAGCACATCACTGAAGGGTTTGCACTAGGGCTGTCAAATGATCAAAAAAAAATCAGTTTTAATCAATCTGTTTAACAACAATAGAATACCAATTGGAATTTATTATAAATATATTTGGATGTTTTTCTACATTTTCAAATATATTGATTTCAATTACAACACAATACAAAGTGCACAGTTCTCACTTCGTATTTTTATTACAAATATTTGCTCTGTAAAAAAGATAAACAATCTTGCAATCTACAAGTCGAAGTTTGAAGGGGTATATGAATGATTAGTATATGTGGCAAGTAAATATTTTTCAATACCAGCTAAACAGTGCCATGCAAACGCCTGTTCTTACTTTCAGGTGACATTGTAAATAGAAAGCATGCAACATTATCTGCAGTGACTCATGCAAGGTCATTCTTTGCAGTATCGTTGGTGCTTGCCAAGAATAACCTTGAGCAGTTCATTGCAGATACTGTGGGTCTGTGAAGGATAACTGAGTTTGAGGTACAAGTTATGTTCTCATCCATCCTCCCTGTTGAAGGAAAAGGTCCAGGAAGGGACCATCAAATTGTGGAGGTAAATGCGTGGTTGCATAGGTGGTGTTGGAGAAAGGGCTTTGGATTCTTTGACCAGGATGTTGTTCCAGGAAGAAGGATTGCTAGGAAGAGATGAGATCCATCTAACGAAGAAAGGGAAGAGCGTTTTTGCAGTCAGGCTTGCTAACCTAGTGAGGAGGGCTTTAAATTAGGTTTGCCAGGGGGTGGAGACTTAAGCCTTGAGGTAAGTGAGATACTGGGAGGAAACACAAGGAGGAGGGTGCAAGATGGGAGGCCTCCTGATTCATACTGAGAAAGTAGGGCAATTGGCTAGTTATCTTAGGTGCCTGTACATGAATGCAAAAAGCCTGTGAAACAAGCAGGAAGAATTGGAAATCCTGGCACAGTCAATGAATGTGATTTGGAATAACAGAGATTTGGTGAGGTAACTCACATGACTGGGGCACTGTCATGGATGGGTATAAACTGTTCAGGAAGAACAGGCTGGGGAGAAAAGATGGAGGAGTTGCACTGTATGTAAGGGAGCAGTACGATTGCTCAGAGCTCCAGTGTGAAACTGGAGAAAAGCCTGTTGAGTCTTTGGGTTAAGTTTAGAGGTGAGAGCAACAAGGGTGGTGTCATGGTGGGCACCTGCTATAGACCACCAGACCAGTAGGATGATGTAGACTAGCCTTTCTTTAGACAACTAACAGACGTTTCCAGATCACAGGCCCTGGTTCTCATGGGGGACTTCAATCACCCTGACCTCTGTTGAGGGAGGAATACAGCAGTGCACAGACAATCCAGGAAGTTTTTGGAGATGGTTGGGGACAACTTCCTGGTTCAAGTGCTGGAGGAACCAACATAGTGCAGTGCTCCTCTTGATCTGCTGCTCAGTAACAGGGAAGAATTTGTTGGGGAAGCAGAAGTTGGTGGCAACCTGGGCAGCAGTGACCATGAGATGGTCGAATTCAGGATCCTGACAAAAGGAAAAAAGGAGAGCAGCAGAATATGGACCCTGGACTTCAGGAAAGCAGACTTTGATTCCTTTGGGGAACTGATGGGCAGGATCCCCCGGGAGGCTAATATGAGGGGGAAGGGAGTCCAGGAGAGCTGGCTGTATTTTAAAGAAGCCTTATTGAAGGCACAGTAACAAACCATCCGATGTGAAGAAAAAATAGCAAATATGGCAGGCGACCAGCTTGGCTTAAGAAAGAAATCTTCGGTTAGCTAAAACATAAAAAGGAAGCTTACAAGAAGTGGAAATTTAGACAGATGACTAGAGAGGAGTATAAAAATATTGCTCGAGCATGCAGAGGTGTAATCAGGAAGGCCAAAGTACAACTGGACTTGCAGCTAGTAAGGGATGTGAAGGGTAACAAGAAGGGTTTCTCAGGTGTGTTAGCAACAAGAAGGTGGTCAGGGAAAGTGTGGGACCCTTACTGAAAGGGGGAGGCAACCTAGTGACAGAGGTGGAAAAAACTGAAGTACTCAATGCTTTCTTTGCCTCAGTCTTCACAGCCAAGGTCAGCTCCCAGACTGCTGCACTGGGCAGCACAGTTTGGGGAAGAAGTGAGCAGCCCTTCAGTGGTGAAAAGAACAGTTAAAGAGATTAGAAGCTAGCATGCGACAAGGCGCAGGGGCTGGATGCATGCATCTGAGGTGCTAAGGAGTGGGCTGTGTGAATTGCTAGAGCCATGCATTATCTTAAAAACCGTGGCTAATCCAGGGATGTTTGGACATGGGAAAAAGGCAAATATTAATGCCACTTTAAAAAAGGGAAGAAGGAGAATCTGGGGAATTTACAGACCGATCAACCTCATCTCTGTCTCCAGAAAAAATCATGGGGGCAGGTGGGGGCCGGCGTGCGCTTGTATAGACGGACGGATCAGTTTTGGCGGTGGGGCTGTCAGGGTGTGACTGTAATAGTCATGCAGCTGTGATAAAAGCTCTTTGTGGCAATTCTGGCAAAGAGGTCAAAGTAATTCACGAGAAACTCCTGTCTCAGGACCTGACAAAACTCATCACACCATATGCCAGCTTAAGTTTTTTTTATATTTATCCAGGAAGCTTAGCGTGAGATCTCTAGTGAAAGCTTCGTAAATTATTGTTACTCCTACTGATACTGCAAAGAGGTGTGTATGAGAGTCCTGTCTGAAGGAGTCATGGTAAAGTATATGGAACAACTTATGCCCATTGGTAACCAATATTGTCGATGAAGAGTGAGTCACCCTAATCACAGTCTTGTTAGGGGACAGCCCAGTTTTAAGATGGAGGGTGAATTTGTCACCCGTCCCTTGCTAGCTCAGTTTATTGCGACCCTGTATTGCATTGGCATTCATACACTATGCTCCAGCCTAGCACCAAGCACAACTGGGAAAAACTATCAATGGACATCAATGGGGATAGACATGGACAACCTGAAACCTGTGGAAATGGAAAGGAACAATATTGACTTTAGCATGAGGAGAGGATGGTCATTCTGTGAATATACACATCAATAAGAACTGATTTCAGTTTATGACCAGGCGAGGTGGATGCCCAGAGAAATCACTCTGGGTCCCATTCACACCAAGGGAGATTATCGTAACTTGTTCTAAGTACCTTCCTCTCCTCAAAGGTGTTGTAGCATATCAGAGAGAGGGTTACAAGAGGGTTCATGGCTCCTAAGGGATTAGCAATTCACTGCAAATGCCGGTCTACCTCACACAGTCAGCCCCCTACTTAGATAGGGAAGGGAGCTATTACAAAAAGTGTAGGTTGCATTTTTGTGATTTTGTTTGTTGGTAACGGTTGGTTTCCATCACTCACATTTGTTTCTGTTTAAATCTCTGTCCCTTGGTAAAGAAAATTTCCGTTTGTTTGATAACTGTGCTCAATGCTTGTGTGTGATAGCCAGTAAAACTGGTAACCTGGGCTGTACCATTGCTTTGGGCATGAGAGGATCTGGTATTTTTTCGATGAGCCCTGGTCTTACCCTAGGGGGGGATCGATCTGAGTTACGTAACTTCAGCTACATGAATAACGTAAGCTGAAGTCTGATGTACTTATTAGATCGACTTACCTGTGGTGTCTTGGTCGTGGTGAGTCGACTGCTGCAGCTCCCGGTAGACTCTGCCTGCGCCTCTCACCGAGCTGGAGTGCAGCAGTCGAGGGGAGAGCACTCATGTGTTGCATCTACACTAGACGTGATATATTGAATCCCCGCTGGATCGATCGCTGCCCACCGATTCGGCAGGTAGTATAGACATGCCCTGAGTATCTGGTGATCGGAGCTGGACCCCGGAGGGGGACACATTGAAGGAACTCAGGGGTTAAGGTGCCTCTATTGTCAACTGTCAGGGCTGCTGTGGCTTAGAGGAGGGTGCTTGAGTGCCTGACAGGCTGGTGAGCTTGGTCGCTAACATCCTGCTTGCCAAAAGTCCTTCTTAGTAGTGGCGGTGGCAGGAGAAGAGACTCACAGCGCTCAGCACCCTTAGAATGGTCACAATGTGCATCTATGTTGATCCACCTGTCAGATCCACACAGGGAAAGCTCCCTATAGCATAGCTCCCTGACTCAAAATAGCCCTAAAACTCTGCCCTATGAAATCATGGAACATGTGCTCTTCGCTCTGTGAAAGCATGTAAAGAATCCAAGCACTGGAGAGAGGGATTGGGTCCAGAGTGACCTAGTCAAATTGGAGGATTGGGCCAAAAGAAATCTGAGGAGGTTGAACAAGAAGAAGTGCAGAGTCCTGCACTTAGAAGGAAGAATCCCCTGCACTGCTCCAGCCTGGGGACAGGACTGGCTAAGCGGCAGTTCTGCAGAAAGGACCTGCAGTTGGACTAGATACCTCCTGAGCGTTTTCTTCCAATCCTAATCTATGATTCTGAGTAGCTGCAAGTGGTCCCCAAATGTTTCTTTGTGTTCAACAACTGTCGGGTAGGTAAGAACTAGGAGAAGAGCAAGAGAGTGGATTGACGGCCGAGAACAGTACAGGGAATTACGGAGAGCGACGAGACAGACAGCTTATTGTGAGGGCTCTTCTTGGAGCAAGAAGCGATTTGTGCCCGGAGCGTGAGATGATCGGAATACTAGCGGCGAGTCGATATATGGCGGGAGTACAAGTGGTGGACGCTATAGTATCCCCTTGAGACTATTCACCCACACACAGCTTTGAACGGTCGACTCAGCGAGGAGGTCCAGACTGTCCACATCTGCTGCTCGTATTTACCGTGTGTGCCTGCTTCAGGAGAGCTTCTCGCATATAAAACATGGCAGTGAGAAATAAGATATAGTTTCGAGCATGGGAGTCCCAGGAAGAGGGAGGGATGCAGAGCAGACTTACCGTGGATCATAGCTATGGTGGACAGCGACGGGAGACAGCTGCCAGCCCACGTGTCGACCGGCGCTCTTCGCATAACGAAGATCTGAGGGAGCGCAGTAACAAGAAGCGGTCGATTACCCCTGGAGGAGGTGTCGTGACCATGAGCGCAAGTGACTACGCGCAGGGACTGGGCCCGTATCCCGTTGAGGGGGCGGCAGGAGGCGTGGCGAGAGCGCTGGATCGTTCAACAGTCTTGGCCAATTGAGAGATCGTGATCACTCATAGAAGTGAGCAGATGTGGAATGAACACTCAAGGGGCATCCCAGGGAAACCGTTGGGCGGACGACCCAACTAAGCTGGAAGGTAGATTAATGCTGGAGGAGCCGGAACCTAGTGAGGTGGCCGAGCCAGGCGAAGAGATGTACCATAGACACCAAACTAGAGCGACGCAGATAGGTGAACCTGCCAAGAAAGTAATGATCGTAAGGGTGCTCAAAGCAAGAAGCGAGGGGCGAAAGCGTCGAAGACCGTCATGGGAGGCGCATCGACCAAAGGACCAGGGAAATCCCGTCTGGACATCTGGGCGACACTAGGCTGAGCGTAGAAAGGGATGATCCGAGAGAGCCCTGTTGTACAGGTATAGATGCCGAGGAAGGGCGAGACTGCGCGAAGTCACTCACCCAGTGGCCACTGTACGCTCACTCCGATAGGTGGAGTGGGTCAGACGGCGGATGAGGGCTTCCCGAACCCCCCTCGCTAGCCTGAGGAAAGGGCGGGGAGGAGCCCAGCGAATGCCGAAGGCACCGTGAAACTCCCCGGCCGGCAGGGATCCTGGCAGCGAAGCTCACCCCCAGCAGGGGATCCCGGCGACGCTCCGATCAGCTGTGGAGCAGCCGTCGGCTGAAAGCAGGAAAGGAATTGAGACAGGGGAGCGTCGAGTAAAGAGGCAAGAGCTGAGGAGAAGGTGAACCAGCGTAAACATGTTATGAACGCAGCACCGCAGGAAAGGGACAAATCTTACCATCACCTCTGTTCGCGTACAGGGAGGTACCCCAGGAGGTCTACCGGGTTTCGCCAAAATTCGAACTGTGTATGGAAGCGAGAAGGGGGACCCCTGGACCTGATGAGAGAGATGGGAGGGGAAGGCACTCCACGAGAGGGAGGTCTAGGTGCGTCTGGTTGACCATAAAAAAACTGCTAAGGGCATACTTGGTGCTGAACCGGGGAGAAGGAACTGGCACTGCGACGCTTATGCAAAATGGAGGAAGCGCCTGTCAGGGTCGATATACTGGTCTCCAGCAGACCAGTAAGAGTAGACCGTAATGGGCGTATCGCACTCTGTTGCGGCGGGCCACCTCGAGCACGGCCCGAGGATGGGGACTCGATTAGGGCCAACACCAAAAAAGAGGGATCAGTGTAGAGTTACATCATCCTGTGAGGAAAAAAAACAAACCCAGGAGAACCAGCCTGGGAAGGGCCACTGATGTCCGACAGGAGGGTAATCAGAAGACAACGTGAGAAGGGAGTAGAAGGGTACACATGTGGTAGCTATGCTGTGGAAGGAGAGTCTCGAGGGGACTGGGCTTACTATTCTCAGTCAGAAGAAGATGTGAGAGGAATTGGGCAGGTGAGTAACGCAGTGAACAATGCATAGCACATACCATACCTGAAGAAGGGGGAGAGTGTTGGGAATCGTGAGGCGGTGGTGAGGCACACTTAGGAGAGGGGGCATGTGAGATGACCACGTTGGTGGCGCAATCGATTCGCCAGGGAAACAAGCAGTAAGGGACAAAGGTGTGTAGTCGCGGTCAGCTCTGAGAGCTGAGTACTCTCACTTTCACGTCAATAGACTCTCTATGTGCGTGTGACGCGAGGGAGACCGCACAGCAGAAACGGGAGGATTAACTTAGGAGAGGGGTTGGCTGGACAAATCTGTACCCAGACATGCTTAGTTAGTTCTCAAAGCGCAGCCCTGGATGCTATCGAACATAGCGTAGCACTAGACTTCCGATGAGTGGAGATCTGGGCGTATCATGTCCTCGCTATTGAGTCAGGGATTGAGGACCTAGAGAGCCAATCACAAGCGCTAATGTGCGGAGGCGAGCATAATGTGCAGAAAATGACTGGAGCCCAGCTGTAGCGTGTGCAAAGCGGCAGAGTAGAGGTGACGACTCGCAGGCTTCCAGTGGCCGTTATAAATCCAACGCTTATGGCAATGCGCATGCCCCTTTTGGATAGCTCAGTGGGTTGAGCCTTGGCCTGCTAAACCCAGAGTTGTGCATTCAATCCTTAAATGACCTTGAAGGGGTCATTTAGGGATCTGGAGCAACAATTTGTCTGAGGATTGGTCCTGCTTTGAGCAGCCAGTTGGACTAGATGACCTCCTAAGGTCTCTTCCAACCCTGATATTCTATGATCTCCCATAAATATAAATAAACTCATTTGTTTTAGTAATTGGCTGAACAAAAAGTAGGATTGAGTGGATTTGTAGGCTCTAAAGCTTTCAATTGTTTTGCTTTTTGAGTGCAGTTATGTAAAAATATTTCTACATTTGTAAGTTGCACTTTCACAATAGAGATTGCACTACAGAAGTTGTATGAGATAATTTTTGTTTATCTTTTTTACAGGACAAATATTTGTAATGAAAATAATATAATTTTCTGTGCCAATGTCTCTTATACTGTGTTTTGAAAAATAGGTTAGGCTGATAATCTAAACAGTTTATTGGGCACAGTAAACAATGATATACCAGACAGGATCCACATTTCCTTAAAGTCTTTTGCCTAATTAGAAGCAGTTTAAGTATGTGAGATAGTCAGCTGGGCTCCCAATATATGTGAGAAATCATATTGTGAAAGACAAGGTGGATGAGGTAATATCTTTTATTGGACCAAATTCTGTTGGTGAAGGAGACAACCTTTTGAGCTTCACAGAGCTGTTCTTCAGGTCTGGGAAAAGCAATTAGTGTCACAGTTAAATACAAAGTGAAACAGGGTGTTAAGCATAGTTAGCACATGTTCCAAAACACCATTCAAAATGAAGTGGGCAATTAACACCCCTGCAGTCATAGGACAAAGAGTTAGTAGGTTACTGATGATTGTAATGAGACATAAAACTGATGTAAGCAGGGGCTGAATGAGATCTCCCCTGACCTCTAGTAATGATTTGGGGTGGGAGGTGGTGCTTCAGGGCCAGAGGGTATTTGCATAACGACCTACTCCACCTAGGTACTCAGCAAACAGCACTGCATTGCCAAAGTGATCAGTTTTGGCTGTTGTTGGGTTACAACAAATCACTTTGAATGCAGGGGTAATGATGTTGTTATCCTGATTGTATGAGTAAAGGGCAGCAGAACTGTTCTTAGCGTGTTCTGATTGAAGGGGTCAACCTCTTCTGAACTGTACTCGCTAAGCAGGGGGTAGAGATGCCAAAGCCCAGGGAAAGGGAAAAGGGTGTGGACAGATGTTCCCACTTGGGATAAGTTCTCCTTAAGGGCAGGGTTATACTTAAATTGATTGCAGCTGTCCTGGTGCAGTGTTTCAGTGAAAACACTACTATTCTGACTGGAGACCTACTCTTGCTGGCATAGTTAATCTGTCTCATATGAGGTGGTAGCTATGTTGAGGGGAGAAGCTCTCCTATTAGCATAGTTCTATCTACATTGGGGGTTAGACTGGTATAACTGTGTCTCTCAGGGGTATGGATTTTTATACCCCTGAGCTACATGGTTATGCTGATATAAATTATAGCACAGACTTGCCTAAGAGTGTTAGACACCATGTGTTTATAGACACAACAGATTAGGCTTAATTGAGAGTCTTGGTTTTGTTAAGTGATCACCATAGCTGAAATCACTGATAACTAGGTCTATTTGCTGAGCCTTAGGCCTGCTGTGGGACAGTGTTGCAGTGAAAGAGACTACCCAACCTGCAGCAAGATTCCCCACCACCCACTGAAATCCCTGGGACCTGGGTTAAGTGGTAGAACTTCAGAACGGGGCATCTCAGAGAGCGGCAGGTAGCAGCAGAGAAGCAGCAGGCCAGAGTGAACAATGGTGGCAGTAGCAGCAGCAGCAGCTAGAGGTGCCAGAGTGACCAATGTAGCAGGTAAGAAATGGCTGCAGTGAGCAGTGATGGCTGACTGAACCGTGGCAACGGTGAGTCAGTTGTGGTGGTGTCAGCAGTATCTGAGGCATTGCTTGATATCTCCCTGCCCCCTGGGGTTGGAAGTGAACCTCTGTGAGCACACAGCTGAACTCTGGGTCCTTGCTGACCAAGGAGAACAACTGTGAGTGGGGGGCAGTGGAGGGAGAAGAAAGTGATGTGTTAGTGGGAAACTGAGGCAAAGGCCACCACCCAATGCACTGTGGAGTGAGGCTAGCTTATGATCACATGTTTTCTGAGTGTGGCTGTTGTGTTTTTCCAAACTGATGCTGGGGTCCCTTTCCTTTTTAATAAAAGTAATTTTTTGTTATGCATAAACTCAGTGCTTGTGAGTGGGGAAGTATTGCTTCTTCTAGGTACCCAGGAGTGGTGGTAAGTTTGCCCAGATGACTGGCTTGGTTCTGGTTTGTGGTGTTAAGAGGAACCCCCCAGATATTGAACCCAGCCCTTATTGCTGCCAACTTTCTCTGCCAGAAGGGTTATACTGTTACCCAGGGTTCTTTCACCCCAAAGTTCTTGGTAAATTTTACGCTGTACGAGGTGGTGTCAAGAAATAAATCAGGGGAGACACAGCCATCTGACCTATAGATGGCTGGCACAACCAGGCCAACATGAGTGCTCTCACTTAAAGCTAAACTTTGCTTAGGCTCGAGCATTTAAACACATCTGCAACAGGTTAATAAAACACTCCCAACCCTCGATAATTACTGAAGCTGAGGGTATGGCTACACTTACATTTTTGCAGCACTGGTAGTTACAGCTGTGGTCGTACA
>NC_133769.1:140936628-140938491 GCF_003597395.2 Chelonoidis abingdonii | reverse complement strand
GTAGCAGACCAGGTGTACAGCCAGCGCTGCAGACAGGGAGTTGCAGCGCTGGCTGAGCTTTGTAAGTGTGGACACCGAGTAAGTTGCAGCGCTGTAACTCCCTCACCAGCGCTGCAACTTGCAAGTGTAGCCAAGGCCTGAGTGTGGCTCTTGAGCAGCACAACAACAGCCCATCTGTCGGTGGGGAACACAAGATGCATTCAGAGGGAGAGAGACCAAACCTCAACCCCCCCCACCCTTATTTATACATTAGTAATTCAATGACATATCACTTAAAAGAAACCTGGTTAAGCAAGCAGTTTCAATGGTCAAGCAAGATGCTTCCTTCTGATTATTGATTAACCAGGTGTGTTTTTTTTTCCCCCAGAGTTTGCAGCCTTGAGGCCCCTATAATGCATGTATCAGCAACTTCAACACAATTCTTGTCAGGAAGGATGTGGGGTCAAGCTGCCTTTTCTGTGGCACCCAAAACCCCCTCCCCTTCTGCCTTGGTTAAGCTAAGGCTGCTGCATGGCCAACATATGGCCTGCTGACTTGGCTGCTTTTAGCAATAAGCAATAGTGGTTTCAGGCACTTTACTGGTTTGCCAAAATCTCACCGTACAGTTCCCCTCCTTAAAGGTCACCTTTCACATAAGGGGGACTTTACATGATCACTGCCAAACATTTTCTGATGCACCTGAGTTGAGATCCAAAGCTCAAGGATCTCAGCCGAGACTGAGCAAATGATCTTCTTGTCGACATCCCATACTCAGCATATCAGCATAACAATTGACAAGCAATCATTGCCCCTCCCTTAAATGGGAAAGGAGGCTAAAAGTTTGATATGTTCCTTTCCCAGGAGTACGAGTGCTGGTGGCAGTAACCAGTGACTCATGTGTCAGGGGACTTGCAATTGTGGGATTTTTGCACCAGGTCCAGCATGTCATCAGGCTGGTAACCATAACCATTACTATTCGGTATCCCAAGATTACTATGATGGGTGTAGGGCTAAATTAAGGATGTCTGTGCCAGAGGGAGACCATCCCAATAATACTTCCTACCAGTGGTGTAACAGGTCAAGATAGTTGAGACCAAAGCAGACTGAAGATCTTCAAAAAGATCTCACAAAACTAAGTGATTGGACAACAAAATGGTAAACGAAATTTAATATGAATAACTATCAAGTAATACACATTAGAAAAAATAACCCCAACTATACATACAATATGATGGGAGGGGGACTAATTTAGCTACAAGTAATCAGGAAAGAGATCTTGGAGTCAATGTGGATAGTTCTCTGAAGACATCCACGCAGCGTGCAGAGGCAGTCAAAAAAGCAAATAGGATGTTAGGAATCATTAAAAAAGGGATAGAATAAGATGTAGAATATTCTATTGCTGTTGTATAAATCCATAGTACACCCACATCTTGAATACTGCGTACAGATGTGGTCTCCTCATCTCAAAAAAGATATAATGGCATTAGAAACCCTCCAGAGAAGGACAACTAAAATGATTAGGGGTTTGGAATGATTAGGTGTCCCATATGAGGAGAGATTAAAGAGGCTAGGACTTTTCAGCTTGGAAAAGAGGAGACTAAGGGGGGATATGATAGAGGTATATAAAGTCATGAGAGGTGTGGAGAAGTTATTCACTTGTTCCCATAATACAAGAACTAGGGGCCACCAAATGAAATTAATGGGCAGCAGGTTTAAAACAAATAAAAGGAAGTTTTTCCTCACACAGTGCACATTCTACCTGTGGAATTCTTTGCCTGAGGAGGTTGTAAATGCTAGGACTATAACAGGGTTTAAAAGAAAGCTAGATAAATTCATGTACACAAAGAATGGTGTCCCTAGTCTCTGTTTGTCAGAGGGTGGAGA
>NC_133769.1:140929027-140934403 GCF_003597395.2 Chelonoidis abingdonii | reverse complement strand
TTTTTTGGTTTCAGGTAGTTTGTTTGCTGATCAAGTATGTTCATTATCTGCAGCTCTTTTGTGCTTTCATTTATGGGCAGTTCTCTCCTTTCTCTATCAATTAGATAATTTGCATTAACACAGACGCTTTCTGGCTTGCTTTTGGATCCAAAGCCATCAGCAGCTCAGAGACCCTGTCTTAAAAGGGACACAATCAACTTTCACCTGAGTTTTGATTTTTCACTTTCAATTCCTGCTTCCAAAACACACGGCAATCTGAAAAAGAAAACACAACCTGTTGTGACTCCCTTTAGAGCTGTAATAGGATTTTAGTTAAGTAGCATGTTTTGTTTGCATTTCTTTTACCCCTTCTACAATATACAGTGCACATGTCCTGGGAAAAATGCACATTCCTTTCATAGTTTAACTTCTATAACATTATATTAGCCATATCAATTTTTACATAAGGTGTAACTATTTCTTTTGTGCTCACAGAGTTTTCATGTACCTTTATCAAAGTGATTCTGATTACTCAGAGCCACCTTAAGGCTCAGTGTTTCTAATGTTGCTTCTTTTTTTGTGTGCACTTCACCCCTGCTGTTGCTCCAGGGGGGCACTGTCTTTTTTAATTTCTTATTCTTTTACTAAAACTCTTATCTGCTATTTTGTTACACTCCAAAAAAATAAATAAAATCCACAACTTCTCCCCATTCTCCTGGGTTTGACTGCCTGCTACAGCCACAGCTTTGGTCTTTAAAAAGATACTGAACTTTATAAAGCATTAGGAGTACTTTAAGGGTTAAATGCTAAATACCAAAGCCAAACAACACTAGTTACCTGTGTCTGGCAAAAAGTGTCTGTCAAGTTTGCAACTTTGAATGAAAGATTCAAATGGATTTTTAGTGGTGGTATTTAAATTGGTTTTTGTTTTGGTTTTATCTTAAACCTACAAAACAGAGTTTTACAAGCAAGCAGTGTTGGTTTAAGTCCTAAACACTCCATATATCTGTGCAATATATTTATACGCACGCACACGCACACACATAGAGATATATACATACTCTTTTGCTTAACATCTCATACACTGCTTTAGTTTTTACACAGCTGTACATAGATTACACTGGTATACATTTGGGGTCGGTTTGTTTAGTCAAATGATTTAAATCAGATTGTCTTTTTGCCTGGCTTATTTACAAACATTCCTTTGGAAAATGGTCGATTTTCCCCTTCAGAATGGCCACAGAGAAACCAAGAATTCTTTTTCTATAACATTTTTGTTTAGCATTTTTACAAGGTTCAACTGCTTAATTCCCTCCTGCCTCTGCAGAGTTAACTTCTCACTCTTTCTTTAAATCACTTGCTTATCTCCCAAAATGACGCCTCCTTCAATTTATATTTTACCCTTCCAAGTATTGTCCCAGGGATCTGAATTCCCCATGCCTGTACGTACTTACTCCTTTCCTCACTCCTGCGATTATGCCCCTCAGGGCTCCCAACCTGTTTTCCAATCTCTTTATCTGTTGCCTGCCTGCTTGTCTGGGTCTGATCCTGTTTTATTCGCTGAACTGCCCCTTCCCATGGGCACAAGCTTTGTCCCACATTTAGCAAGGAGGGTGGACTTTTCAATTAGCCTCCACCCCTCCTGGTCCCTTTTCTTTGTTCCCTTTCTCTCTCATTGCTCTGAGGTGGTCATTCTGCCAGAGAGGTAGCGACCCTTTCTGACTGAAGGCACAGGTACTTTGCTATTGTTTACTGTGTTAGACTCTATCAGTTCAGTTAAAAAGACCTTAGGCTGCCCACATTCTCTCCACCAAATTTGTTACCCACACAAAATTCTCTGTTACTCACACATTCAAGGGCACCCATCTTTACCCAGTTCCTAGGTGCTTTTCACCTTGAGCCCTAATGTTACCCCTCCGTGGGCTCTGGGCTCCACTCTTCCATGGGCTCTGGGCAAATACCCTTTCCCTGTGGACTCAGGGCTTAATCTTTTGCGGGTTTCGGGGTCTTTTACCAGTGAAAGGGCCCTACATGGTAACATCCTACGGAACTTCTATTTATTAACAATCACCAAAAACAGACTGCACACGCTACACATACAGTGCTCACCACTCTCAATAAGACAGATGAACTTTTCTTGATGGCCAGTCAGAATCAGGTCCAGCTGAGGGACTCCAGTTTCTGCACAGCGTCATTGCCAGAGGGTTAAGGTCTGGCAGCTCTGATCCTTAGGGAACCAACTCCAGGACACAGTCCCGTCTCTGGACATAATTTCTCCACTTGAGCAGGCAATCAGCCTGAGTTCTGAGTCCCAATAACGTAATGTATCCATAAATTAACTTGCAAACTGCGACACAGGAACTTGTAGGGAGCAACCTCACCCTACTGTTTTTCCCTTCTTTTGCAATGGACAAACTACAAACTGTTTGTACCATCTGTCTCCTTCCTCTCTACCACTCCTTGCTAGGGCCTCCAAATTCTGTTACCCAGGGTTCTTTCAACCCAAAGCTCATGGTAACTTTTACTGTGCAAGGTGATGTCAGGCAGGGCTGGCTCCAGAGCTTTTGCTGCCCCAAGCACCCAAGCAGCAGCAAAAAAAAAAAAGCCACAGTTGTGATCTGCAGCAGCTGTGCCGCTGCCGCTCTGGTCTTTGGTGACAATTTGGTGGCTGGGTCCTTCACTCCGAGAGGGAGTGAGGGACCTGCCCGCCGAAGACCCGGATGTGCTGCCCACTCACCATTGGCCACTCCAAGCAGCTGCTTGCTGGGTTGGTACCTAGAGCAGGCCCCATGATGTCAGAATTTATAAAATGGGAAAGGAGACATGGCCATCTGACTGATAGATAGCTGGCACAACAGACAACACAACAGTGCTTTCACTTAAGCTAACTTTACTTACACACATCCTCAACAGGTTAGTAAAACACCCCAACCACTTGATAAATTACTGAAGCAGACGTGGGCTCTTGAGTGCACAACAGCAGCTGCCGATAGGACACAAGATGCATCCAGAGGGAGAGACCAAACCTCACCACTTTTTCCCCCTTATTTATACGTTAGTATACAATGACACGTCACTTTTTTGAAACTCTTTGCTTAACAAGATTTTTTTTAATGGTCGATAGCAAAAGATGTTTTTTCTTCTGATTATTGATTAACCAAGGTGTCCCCCCGACCGCACCCGAGTTTGTCAAGCCTTTGAGGCTCCGTAAAATGCATGTATCAGCAACCCTCCAACACAATTCTTATCAGGAAGACGACGAGGGTCAAGCTGCCCCTTCCTGTGGCACCCAACCCCACCTCCCCTTCCTAGCCTTGGTCTAAGTGAGGCTGCTGCACATGGCCAATTTACGGCCTGCTGACTTGGCTGCTTTTCAGCAATCAAGCAATAGTGGTTTCGGGCACTTTTACTGGTTTGCCAAAATCTCCCTGTACATAAGAACCAATGTTCTTATTGAGTCCAAGATATTTGGTGTGTAGTGGAGTTCTCAGTTTTAAGCTCCTAGGCTGGTCTATTGAACGTGGTGTGCATGATTTCCTTTGAGGGAATGAGATTTGAACGGTCAAGACTATGAAGTGGATCATTATAAAAATGTTCCACCCAGTCGAGTGATTTTTGTTTCTTTTGTCTTTTTATCACTTTTCTGTGCGAGTTGAAACTGAGAGTGTAAACTTAAGATGACCTGGTTGCCCCCGCCATTTTGGGCGTTTAAACGGGGGGGCCCAAACTAAGGGTGAGGACCATGTGTGACCTCTCCATGTGTCTCCCCTGCTTGAGTGAACTCCTCCCGGTCTGCACCCAGCCTGGGTCCACAGCCAGGGCCGTCCCTATCTATGGTGGTCCCCTACGCAGCCCGAGCATCTGCACCTCCCCTGCGGAGAGACCAGGCAGCACATTTGAAAAATCAGGACAGGAGATGGGGGGATAATAGGAGCCTATATAAGAAAAAGACCTCAAAATCAGGACTGTCCCCATAAAATCAGGACATCTGGTCACTCTGTCCCTTCTTCCACCAATTTTTCTTTGTGGAGGCAGGGTAGATAGAACAGAAGGGTGGCCCTGCAGTAGGGTACTAGCTTGGAACTTATGAGACTTGGGTTCATTTCTCTGGCCTGCAATAGACTTTCTGTGTGATTTTAGGCTAGTCACTTAGTGACTCTGTGCATCAGTTCCCCATCTGTACTATGGGGATAATAGCACTGCCCTGCCTCCTAGGGGTGTTGTGAAGTTAAAAACATCAAGGATTGTGAGGTGATTGATACTATAGTAATGGGGTGATTATAAGTAGCATAGATAATATCTAGGTAAGGAAACATGCAGATTTGGTGGCAAGAGAAGGGTGGATCTGTGTCTGATCTTGTCTGAACTTGTGGTAACGTGGGGTATGAATAGCATAGCAACAAGCTGCATAAGGCACGGGGGCATCCACACTGTAATGTGTAGCTACATGCAGCAGTGAATGCTCTGGCAGGGGGAGAGCCCGCCAGAGCCTTTTCTCACCAGCAGAGTCTTTCCCTGCAGCAGAGAAAAGCTCCACAGTGGGAAGGCAGTGGGACAATAATGTCTAAAAAGAGCAATGCAGATGAGGGAGGCATGGCTTAGTCAAGTAGAGAGCTGTGCAGTGTATATACCCTAGGGTTCAGGTGTGTAGAGAACTCTACTCACATAAGCAGTGTCTCATTGCCTGCACTGCTGTTTATAGCCGTGCTAGCTGGGCGTACAGCTTCTGTAACCTACACCCTGCCATAAGTATAGAACTACAAGGGCCGGTGCTTCCATTTAGGCGACCTAGGCGGTCACCTAGGGTGCCAGGATTTGGGAGGGCGGCAGACTGCTCCAGTGAACCTCCCGTAGGCGTGCCTGCGGACGGTCCGCAGGCACGCCTGCGGGTGGTCCACCGGAGCCGCGGGACCGGCGAGCCGGCCCTGCGCCTCGGGCGCCAAAAACCCTGGCGCCGCTCCTGAGAACTACCCTTTGTCTAACTTTTCCTTTCTAATGATTCATATTGAACAAAAGGGTCAGTTAGGAAAACATGAAGGATCGTGAGAAGCAACAGAGGCTTTACAAGCGGGGGACTCACCTTGTGTCATCAGCGCTAGGGTGAGCACACACCATCAGGTTCCTCATTTTGTGTAGAAAGGCTTTAAACAGACACCTGTGGATGAGAGCGAGCAGTCTGGGGAGCTGGCGTTATGAGATGGCAGGAATTTTTTTTAAAAAAGGTAGTTTAAGTAGTGGACTGCATGTGGAGAGTCAGCACATCTCAGACCAGAGATGTGGGACTCTCTTACTAGAAAGCTCTGGCCTGCCATTCTGGAACCCTGCATTCACCTCAGATCCAGAAAGATATCAGAGTTGGTACCAGTAATTAAGAGAAGAGCCACAAAACCTACCAGC
>NC_133769.1:140880994-140928927 GCF_003597395.2 Chelonoidis abingdonii | reverse complement strand
ACCATGGGAAGGAGACTCGTGGAAAATTTCCACCATGATTTCAACAGCTTCACCCACCATCAACCTCAGCCTGACCAATCTACACGGGAGGTCCACTTTCTACACCACGGTGCATAAGGATTGGTCACATTAAGAGCCACGCCCTATATCGAAACCTTACCGAACCACTATGCCTACTTCATTGCCTCCGCTTCCATCCTGGGCACACACACGATCATTGTCTACAGCCAAGCACTGAGGTCAACCGCATCTGCTCTAACCCTCAGACGCGGCCAAACACCTACAAATCTCCACCACGCTTTCTCACCACTACAAAATTCCGCCCGAGGGAAATAGAAAACAGATCCACGAGCCAGACGTTACCAGGAAGCCTCCTACTGCACGACAACCCAAGAAAGAAACCACACGGGACTCCACTGGCCATCACATACAGCCCCCAGCTAAACCCCTCCAACGCATCATCAGGGATCTACAACCCATCCTGGACAATGATCCCACATTTCACAGGCCTTGGGTGCAGGCCAATCCTCGCCCACAGACAACCTGCCAACCTGAAACGTTTTCTCACCAGCAACTGCACCACACCTAGTAACTCCAGCTCAGGAGCCAATCATGCAAACAACCTCGATGCCAACTCTGCCCACATATCTACACCAGTGCCACCATCACAGGACCTAACCAGATCAGCCACCCATCACCGGTCATTCACCTGCACGTCCACCAATGTAAATACGCCATCATTTGCCAGCCTGCCCCTCCGCTATGTACATCGGCCAGACTGGACAGTCTCTACGGAAAAGGATAAATGGACACAATCAGATATTTGCCATTCCTAATAACAAAACCTGTAGGAGAGCACTTCAACCTCCTGGCCACACTATAGCAGACCTTAAGTGGCATCCTGCAGCAAAAAAACTTCAGGACAGACTTCAAAGAGAAACTGCTGAGCTTCAGTTCATCTGCAGATTTGACACCATCAGCTCAGGATTGAACAAAGACTGTGAATGGCTTGCCAACTACAGAACCAGTTTCTCCTCTCTTGGTTTTCACACCTCAGCTGCATGAACAGGGCCTCATCCTCCTGTTGAACTAACCTCATTATCTCTAGCTTGCTGCTAGCATTTATATATACCTGCCCCTGGAAATTTCCACTAGATGCATCTGACAAGTGGGTATTCACCCACGAAGCTCATGCTCCAAAACGTCTGTTAGTCTATTAAGATGCCACAGCATTCTCTGCTGCTATTCTATGCTTTATTATATTTATCTTGTATTTTAAAGATATTACATGTGTTTAAGGGCTTTCTCTCCAGGACATTGGAAGTTCAGTAACTGACTAGATGCCATTCTTGACAGTGCCACAGCGGTACTGTTAATTGTGTCCACCAGAGACTGTCACACAGAATAACACAATTGAGCCAATGCAATTCGGTCTTGGTGGTTGTTTAAACTAGGGGACCCTGGAACACATGGCCTGAATGTTTTGCACAATCTGCTGCATGATGAAAACTCTTGTATTGGACAGCAGATGTGTAAAGTCTGCCAAAGGACTAAAGTCAGCTGTTCACATTCTGCAAGGCACAGTCTGGATTGATGGACTGCTTATCCCCTTAGCTCTCTAGCCTGGATGCCTTTTACTTTGCTCTGCTGTTGAACAGTAACCACTTCAAGCTCTTCTTATTCACAGTCACCAGTATTTAAAGTCACTCCCAGCTGAGAACATGAATGCTAGGCCCAGCCATCCATGAATTACATATCAGGCAAGACCAGTATATCCCCAGTCCCAGCCTTGCTGCCCCAGAAATATGTGTCTTACACTGTTCAGTACTTTCCTGGACAGTGTAAGCTCACAGATAGTTCATCATGCCAACACTGGGTAATGGTCATGCACCAGGCTTGTTGACCTAAGCAGAAATTTCCCAAAGACTTCAATCAAACTGGTTTAGATAAAACAATAAAACATGTTTATTAATTAGAGAAAGATAGATTTGAAGTGTTGCAAACTCTCAAGGGAAGGGTAATCTCTCTGCTCCGCAGGTCAAAGGGGATGAGTAGGTCTAGAAATAAACCTAACCTCAATTTTGTTAAAAAACCTCAAGAGAGCTCAGATATTAAAATCTCTTACTCTAAGGGAAAACAGGCAACCTGCCATCACTCTAGGGCTCCTGGCCATACGAAACCAACTTGCCCGAAACTTAGTCGTCCCAGAATCTACACCAACAACTCCCACTGGGAGTGCTAATGTTACCACCTTGATTTCAGAGGAAATTGTAGTGGAGGAGAGTAGCCTCGTAAACTATATTAGAACTGAGCCTTGGGAAGGTCGTGAAGAGTTAACTAAGCGTGAATGGCATTGAGTGTACAGGATGGAGGGACACGGCATCACAAGTCTCACTTACGTTAAACAAAGTGTGGTAAGAGCAGAGGACAGACCTCCTTGCAAACGTCTAAATATTTTAGCTTTGGCTGATTTTTCTGTGACTGTTCCTCTAGTGAAAGTCCACTTTGAGTTGGAAAGATTTAATGGAACTTTAAATGGGCCTGAGCTGAGAATGTATGTCTTCAGGCATGAAAACAACTGGGATTTCTTACTACCTTTTCTTCTTCATGCATACAGAATGTATCCCAAGAGTCTACTGGCTTTGCCACCTTTGATCTCCTCTGTGGGAGGCAGGTGAGCAGACCCTTAGATTTGATTTGAGGCTCTTGGGAAGGCAGTATTAAGGAAACAGGACAACCAGTAGGGGAGTATGTCACTCATTTTAAGGAGAATTTGCAGGTTGTGATGGATTTAGTGCAACAGAACCTTAAGAAAAGTCAGGAAACTCCAAGTTTAGTATGATCGGTGTAGTTAAGAAAGGTTATTTGATATTGATGATTTGGTGCTAATATTAATTTCCATGAGGAAAAAAGAAAATGCAGGATTATTGAGAAGGACCTTTTAAGGTGATTGAAAGAGTAAATAAAATCACGTATGATGTAAGGAAGCCCAATGACAGAGGAGGATGCAAACAGTGCATATCAATAGATTTAAAGCTTATAATGAAAGGGAGATAGCAGTAAAAATGATCTATTGTGCTGATGTGGAAACGCTTTCTGCTACTTTAATTGATTTAGTCAAAGAACACGGGGAAGAAACTTCTTGTCATAAACAGATAAGAAAAGTTAATAGCACAGAAGTACTTTATATCTCTTTGACTAGAAAGGGTTAACAAGTTCAGTATGCCTGGCTGTCACTGACCAGAGGACCAATCAAGAGACAGGATACTTTCAAATCTTGAGAGAGGAAATTTCTGTGTGTGCTGTTAGTTTTTGATTGTTGTTCACTCTGGGGGCTCAGAGAGACAGACGTGCAACCAGGTTTCTCTCCAATCTCCCTGATACAGGCTCTTTTAAGTTCAAATAATGAGTTCTAGATAGATTAAGCGAGTAGGCTTATGTTTGTTTTCTTTATTTGCAAGATGTGCATTTGGCTGAAGGGAGTTTAATTGTGCTTTTGGCTGAAAGGAGTTCAAATTTGTATTTTGCTGAAAGAATTTTAATTTGTATTTGAATACTTAGGCTGGAAGGGTATTCCCAGTGCCTATAGTTGAAAGACCCTGTACCTATTCCATTTTAAATTTACAAAGATAATTTTTACTGTTTTCTCTCTTTAATTAAAAGTTTCTTGTTTAAGAACCTGATTATTATTTTTATTCTGGTGTGAGACCCCAGGGGACGGGGTCTGGATTCACCAGGGAACTGGTGGGAGAAAGGAGGGAAGGGGAGAAAGAGGCTAATTTCTCTCTGTGTCAGGCGATTACTTTCTTCTCTCAGTAAGAGTCTGGAAGGGGAAAGAGAAGGAGGAGGAAAGTGAATTGTCCTCTCTGTTTTGTGATTCAAGGAGTTTGAACATCATAGTGATCTTCCAGGGTAACCCAGGGAGGGGAAGCTGGAAGAGGCAACGGTGAGGGAAAGGGTTTTACTTTCCTTGTGTTAAGATCCAGAGGGTCTTGGGGTCCCCAGGCAAGGTTTTGGGACCAGAGTGTACCAGGCACTGGAATTCCTGGTTGGTGGCAGCGCTACAGGTTCTAAGCTGGTAATTAAGCTTAGAGGAATTCATGCTGGTACTCCATATCTTGGACGCTAAGGTTCAGAGTGGGAATTATACCATGACACTCCTGCTAGAAAGCATTGCATTTGGGGAGGTTTAAGTCAACCCAAAAGCAGAATGCTGGCCCTTTCAAGCATCACAAATGGGTATTTTCCAACCAGCCAGGTCTAACTGACAAGATTGTGGACTCCATTCAAAACTTGGGCCTCGCCCAGTTCCAAGCAGAGCATACTGGTCGCTAACAGAGAAATGCAGAAGCAAATTCAGGAGGAGGTGGAAACATGCCTGAAATGGATGTAATCTCTAAGGGTATGTCTGCACTACGGATTATACCGATTTTAAAAACCCGGTTCTGTAAAACAGATTGTATAAAGTCGAGTGCATGCGGCCACACTAAGCACATTAATTCAGTGGTGTGCGTCCATGTACCGAGACTGGCATCAATTTCAGAGTGTGTACACTGTGGGTAGCTATCGCATACGTTCCTGCAGTCTCCTCTGCCTTGGAATTCTGGGTTGAGATCCCCCAGTACCTGATGGGGCAAAAAACGTTGGGGTGGTTCTGGGTACAGCCTCACCCCTCCCTAAGTGAAAGCAGCAGGCAACCGTTCGTGCCTTTTTTCCTGGGTGAACTGTGCAAATGCCATAGCACAGCAAGCATGGACCCTGCTGAGCTCAAGACAGCAATCATGGATGTTGTAAACAGCTTGTGCATTATCGTGCAGTCTGTGCTGAACCAGGACCTGCAAAACCAGGCGAGGAGCGCGGCGGCTACGGCAGAGCTGTGACGAAGTGATGAGGACATGGACACAGAATTCTCTCAAACCACGGACCCCATGCGCTTTGGAGATCTGTTAGTAATGGGGCAGTTCTAGCCATTGAATGCCGATTTTGGGCCCAGAAACAAGCACAGACTGGTGGACCACATTGGAGTTTTCTAGGGTCTGGGACGATTCCCAGTGGCTGCGAAATTTTCACATGCATAATGGCACTTTCATGGCACTTTGCGGATCTGCCTTCCCCTGCCCTGAAACGCCAGAATACCAAGATGAAAGCAGCCCTCACAGCTGAGAAGCGAGTGCTGATGAACCCTCTGGAAGCTTGCAATGCCAGCACAGCTATTGGTCAGTTGGGAATCAATTTGGAGTGGGAAAATTACTGTGGGGGCTGCTGTGATGCAAGTAGCCAAAGCAATCATTAAGCTGCTGCTACGAAAGGTTTGTGACTCCGGGAAATGTGCAGGTCGTAGTGGATGGCTTTGCTGCAACGGATCCCTAACTGTGGTGGGTGATAGGAATATGGGTTCCATCTATCTTGGCACCAGGACACCCAATACGTAAACCGCAAGGGTACTTTTCAATGGTGCTGCAAGCACTGGTGGATCAAAGGACATTTCACCAACATCCACATGGGATGGCCAGGAAGGGTTCATATGCTCGCGTCTTCAGGAACACTACTCTGTTTAAACGATTGCAGCAAGGGAATTACTTCCCAGACCAGAAAATAACAGTTGGGATGTTGAAATGGCCTGTAGCTATCTGGGGGACCCAGCCACACTTTGGATGCCACTGGCGTTATGAAGCCATTAAGTCCTGGCAGCCTGACAGTGTCAGGAGTAATGTTCAACTACAGGCTGAGCCCAAAGCAGAATGGTGGTAGAATGTGCATTTGGCCATTAAAGGCGCGCGAGACTGGCGCTACATTACTGAACTTTCGATCAGACCCTCAGCCAAACTGATGTCCCCTTTGTTATTGCTGCTTGCTATTCTCGTGAACAACGGTGGCCTCCCACAAAGGTTTTCTCTGTGAGATAAGGGGGAGGTCTTTGTGTGGGGTGGAAAGCTGAGGCAAATCACCTGGCGGATGCTGATTACACTGGTCTACAATTTTTTGAGAAGTCATCTGCTTCAGGGATAAAATATGGTATTTATTTGTATTTACATTGTGCTGAATGCAAATATGACAATTGGAAACAATGATTGGCTATTATTTCAGTAGATATTTAGTTTTTACATTTTGTCTATGTATGTGTGTAGATAGTACAGAGTTTAATCATAAATTGTAACCTAGGTCTTTTTGCATGTGGTTTATGGTTGCTTTACATGATAATTTTCGACCTGTCATTTATGTAACAGTTTCACCAATCAGTAAAAGGGTTATATAAATAAAATTCATTATGAAACAAAAGGCAAAAAACTATTTCATGTACATAGTTTAGTCCTATTCAGTGTCTACTCAGCGCTTCTTGCGTTGTCTCTTGTATGGCATTAAATGGGCAATCTCTTTGTACTGTCCAGCAAATGTCTGCAAGCATTGATGGGCTCCATTTGCCCTGACAGCGTTTCTTCATTTGTTGCAATGTCCTGGTTTGAAATCGCTCACCATGCTCGTCGCTCACTTTCTCCGCAGTTCGGTGAAAAAAAATCTAGATGAGAGTGCAAAAATATCTTTAGTGACATGTGCAACCAAGCTTTTTGCCTGGAGGAAGTTTTGACAAAAACCTGTATTGTCTGCCCTTGTTTGTTTCCGAGAAAATTTATTGCACTAACTGGAAGGCTTTCCATGCCGTCTTTTCCTTGCACGCAGTGCCATGGTCAAATGCATCATCTCAAAAAGTTCACGAATTCTGAGGATCAACAAAAGACACCTTCCTTTATCTCAGCTTCACTTAACCTTGGAAATTTTCCACAGAGGTACTTGAAAGCTGCTTGGTTTTGTCAATGGCCTTGACAAAGTTCTTCATCAGACCCAGCTTGATGTGTAAGGGTGGTAAAAAAATCTTCCTTGATTCAACACAGTGGTGGATGCTGAAACTTTTCCTCCAGGCTCCAATGACTGTGGAGTGGGCCAATCTTTCTTGATATAGTGGAATCTCTTGCACGACTATCCCATTCGCAGAGAAAACGCGCAGTACTTTGTGTATCCACGTCTGCAGACCAAGCAAGAGAGCACACACCTTTCAAATCGCCACAGAGCTGCCACTGATGTTGTCATAGTTTATGCACCTCAAAAATTGTTTCATGTTGTTTCATAGCGTTTCCTTCATACGGACTGCATGACCAACTGGAATTGATGGCAAAACATTGCCATTATGCAGCAAAACAGCTTTTTAAGACTCGTTCTTCGAATGAATCAATGAACAGTCTCCACTCATGACTGGATCGTGAAATGATGTTGAGGGCTGCCATCACACCATCGATGTTGTTGCAGGCTACATGAGCATCACCTTCCCTGAAGAAGAAATGGGACAAGAATCCTTTGACGATCACAGAACATGGAATGCACCCCTAAACATCACCTGCCAGGGATTCCACTGCTGTAGTCTGGAGCCCAACAGCTAGACTAGAGCCAATCAACAATTTTAAGCAATCATTGGTTCGTTCTCAGTGACCCAGGAATTAGTAAAGTTTGACTAAGGTAGACATTTATTTGGCAGAAGCATTTTAGCTGTAAAAACCAGGCCCGCTGTTATGCGCAGCAGACACCAGGGTGACTAAAGAGACACACCAGGAAGCGTGTGCATCAGAGAAGCTTTTTCCAAAAGCGAGTTTCGACCTCAGCGCCGGGGCCAGGGTCGGTGTGACCTGCTGTTTGTTTCCCTTGATGAACCCTCCCCCTTGATTGACTCATTCCCTGTAAAAGCAACCCCCTCCCCTTAGATTACAGCTTGCTTTCAAGGAAATAAAGTCACTATTCACTATTTTTAAAAATCATGTTTGCTTTATTAATTCATTAGAGAGAGAAAGCAGGAGAGAGAGAGAACTGACAAGGCAGCCCGAGCGTGTGGTTTGGAGGAGGATAGGAGGGAAGAAAACGGCCACTAAAAAATTTTCAAAGTAATGAGTCAGCCTTTTTGGTTGGGCTGTCCACAGGGTGGAGTGAGTGCTGCATGGAGCCTTCCCCCACATGTTCTTTACACGTCGAGTGGGTGAGGAGGAGGTGGAACGTGGTGAGGGTGGTTATACAGGGCTGCAGCGATGCACTCTTGAATCCTGCTGCTGCTTCCTGAAGCTCCACCAGACGCCGGAGCATGTCAGTTTGATCACCGCAGCAGCCCCAGAGTTGCAAACCCACCAGCTCTTGATCTTTCCCTGCCTGCACCTCTCCACATCTTCCTCTGTCCCACCGCCTCTCTCATCACCTCAGCATCCCCTCCCCTGTCCTCACATCCACTGCCATCGTTCCTGTGTAATTGATACCCCATGTCCTTCACCAACTCATTCAGAGATGAGCTGCTTTTGTGCGGGGTCACTTCCATGATTTTCCCCTGCCGACATTTTTCGTCTCGTCTTTTTTTTTTTTTTTTTTCCCCCTTTCCGCGCCTTATCTTGAGATCAGCCTTCGGGAACATGGGAGTAGGGAGGCTTGAAAAAATTTTGCAGCTGCATGAGGGAGGGAGAAAAAGGGAGAGAAGTATTTAAAAAGATACATTTTACAAACAGAAATGGTTATACTCTTTCACAGTGAACAACCGGGCGGGCTATTCACCTTACATAGCACATGTGATTTTCACTACAAGAGTCGCATTTTGCATCTTAATATTGAGTGCCTGCAGCTCTGTGTGTTAGAGATCTCGCAGACGCAGGTCCGGGCATGCATGTGGCCATGGGAAGCTGTTGTCTTCGGCTTGCATGTTGCAGGCTTCGGCTCGCATGTGGGCCCATGGTAAGCTGTTGTCTTCTGCAGCCTTCATATATCCAGCGCCCTCCTTTATCAAATAGCAAGCAAAGCCCGTTCAGTGCTGCTTCTTTCCTGTTAACTTGCAGGCAGCCGCAGAAACCACCCTTCATCCAATTCTCTGGATGATCGCTTTACTCCTCCTCCCACTGCGTGGCTGGTATCATGGAAGACCGCTGCACCCCGTAGACGCCCCACCCCACCACCCGCATGGGCCCTGCAGTAGTCAGGGAAGATCTCTGCTACCCAAAACAGCCAAAAAGCTCAGTGCCCCAATCACCCGCCTCCCCTTCCCCCTGCTTTGGCTACCTGCAAGGAAGGATTTTTTTTAAGCCAACAGGCAAACAGCCAGTTAGGAATGGCCATCTCTGTCCCCTTAATTAAATTCCAGAATTTCAACCAGGTTACCATGAACGATATCACTTCTCCTGAGGATAACACATCGAGAAAGAAGAATGGATGTTGGTTCAATGCCAGCAAACACGGGATCATACCGCAGCTTAGGCTTTGTCATGCAGTGATACAGATTAACTTGCTACATGCCCATGGGGCAAATGGTCAAGTGTCCCCCCCCCTACCATGGGGGGAGGATGGAATAAGGCTGCCCTGCCCAGAAAACCTTCTGCAAAGGCTTTTGGAGTACCCCTCCAGGAGCTTCCACTGGGATGTTCCCTGGAGATTTCCGCTGCCATCCCCCAGACATGTTAACAGACTTTTCAGTAACTGTACTGGCCGCAAATCCATCCCACGTCCTCAGGGCAAATTAATCATTAAAAAACGCTTGCTTTTTCACATGTTTCTTATATTTACAAAGGTACACTCCACCAGAGGTCCTTCCATCGGCTTCATTGTGTGGGATAGTGGCTTGGGAGGGCTAGGAGGTAATTCCGACAGGCGTGAGAATCTACACGCTCCTGTGTGAGCTGTTGGCGTGTTCGAGATAGAGTGCTGTGTGATCTCTGCCAAGCTTGTCCTCCTTTTCCTCTTCCCATACAGCGACCAATCCAGTACCTCCCGTGCGGTCCATCTGGAGCTCTTTTTCGATTCTCGGCTAGACTGCATTGGTTACCTGTGCCTGATGAGCTCTGTCTTGTTGGTCACCTGTGCTGGTGAGCTCTCCACGCTGGCCAAACAAGAAATGAAATTCAAAAGTTTGCGGACCTTTTCCTGTCTACCTGGCCAGTGCATCTGAGTTCAGATTGCTTTCCAGAGCGACACAATGGTGCACTGTGGCATACAGCCCGGAGGCCAATACCGTCGATTTGCAGCCACACTAACCCTAATCCGACCAATGTCAGCGCTACTCCTCTCGTCGGGGAGCAGTACAGAAACCAGTTTAAAAAGCCCTTTATGTTGATATAAAGGGCCTCGTTGTGTGAATGGGTGCAGGGTTAAATCAGTTTAACACTGCTAAATTCGGTTTAAACGCGTAGTGTAGACCAGGCCTAAGTCGAAAAGCCCCTGGGCATCTCCTATTGTAATGTTAACTAAAAAGGACAAAATCACATGAGATTTTTTTATAGGAAACTAAATGATATCACCCGGCCTGATCCTTACCCCATACCCCAAATAGAGGGCTTGCTGGACCTATTAGGGGATACAAAATTCATAAACTCACTGGATTTAACTCGTGGGTACTGGCAAATTCCCTTAGATGCTGTTGCTCAAAGAACAATCTGCTTTTATAGTGGAATCTAGACTATATGAGTTTAAAGTTATGGCTTTTGGACTGATAAATTTGAGGGCAGCCTTTATGAGGCTTGTTAATGAGGTTCTGCAAGGGTTACAAATATTTGCCAGAGCCTTTATAGATGACTTGGTTATTTTCAGTAGCTTCTGGCAAGACCACTTAAATAATGAGGGAATTGTGTTACAAAGGCTAAGAGACGCCAACCTCAATATCAAGGTCTCCAAATGCAAGATGGGAGCTGCAGAGGTATCCTACATACGACACAAGGTAGGCACTGGGTTGGTTCACCCTGACCCTTCAAGGGTAAAGGCTATTAGGAGCTGGCCTGCCTCTAGAACAAAGAAGGAGGTTCAATCCTTTATTGGTCTGGCCAACTATTACCCATAGGTTTGTTACAGGGGTTAGTTACATTGTGGCCTCATAACCAGCTTTACAAAAAAAGGGAAGCCAGGTTGGATGGTATGGACAGAGGCCTGTCAGAAAGTCTTCCAGAAAATAAAAGAAGCTTTGTCTAAGGAGCCTGTTTGGTCAGCCCTGATTTCAGCAAACCATTTGTGCTGTGCACTGATGCTTCTAACATTTGGGCTGGGTGCAGTACTGATGCAAGGTGGAGTTGGCTGGGCGGGGGGGCGCCCCCGCTCCTGAACAAATTATGCTGTCATTGAGAGAGAGTGTTATGTCACTATTTGGCAGTTAAGCAACTTAAATCTAATCTGATAACCCAAAATTGCTGCTTTTAAGCGATCATGTCCCTTTGACATGGCTGCACGAGCTAAGGGAACCATTCTAGATTACTTCATTGAGTCTAGCTCTACAGGAATTGACATGGACATAATTCCACATCAAAGGAAAGAAGATGTAATGGCTGATGTCCTTAATCAAGAATGGGGAACCCTAGGTCTATTCAGGTGCATCAGTGACACCCTGTACCACACCAGGTTTACACTGAAGTCTGATGCTGACCGAGCTAGCTGAGCCAGAGCCATAGGCCAATTCACTTCTGTGTGAATACAAAAGGAGTTAATGTAATTAGCAACATTCAGGCAATTGATTTGTGTATATAGAGATCAAAAGAATTCCAATTGTATTGTTTCACTTATCTATTACTATTGTATGTAATGGCAGGCATGTACATTAATATATCCCTGTACTAAATACCCTCAAAGAAATCTTGTGAAATGCTAATGAGGGCTAAGAACTTTAACAGAAATAAGAATATAATGCAATGGCCCTACTGGATCAGACCAAACGTCCATCTAGCCCAGTCCCGTCTGCCGACAGTGCAATGCCAGTGCCCCAGATGGATGAACAGAATAGGCAATTTCAGTGATCATCCATCTCTGTCACTCATTCCAGCTTCTGGCAAACAGAGGCTAAGAGACACCATTCCTGCGTCACCTGTCCACTAGCCATTGGATGGACTCTATCCTTCAGGCATTTTATCTATTACTTTTTTGAACCCTGTTATGGTCTTGGCCTTCACAACATCCTCTGGCAAGGAGTTCTCACAGGTTGACTGTGTATTGATGAGAAATGCTTCCTTTTATTTGTTTTAAACCTGCTGCCTATTAATTTATTTGTGACCCTAGTTCTGTTGTGTTATGAGAAGTTAGTAAATAATACTGTCTCTTCTCTAAACCAGTCATGACTTTATACGACCTCAATCATATCTTCCTTAGTCATCTCTTTTCCAAGCTGAAAAGTCCCGCTATTCCATAACACTAATAATTTTGTTCCCCTTTTCTGAGCCTTTCCAATTCTCATATATTTTTTGAATTGCGGTGACCACATCTGCACACAGGTAGTCCAAGATGTGGTGTACTATGCATTTATATAGAGCAACATGATATTTTTTGTCTCATTATCTATTCCTTCTAATTATTCCCACGCATTTGTCACTTTTTGACTGCCGGCGCACATAGTGGATGTTTCAGAGAACTATCCACAATGACTCCAAGATCTCTTTCTTGAGTGGTAACAGCTAATTAGATGCCATTATTTTACACTCTACCTGATATAATTGACCTGAGATAACGATGAATTGGATTAACACAGTAAAGTAGTGCTCCTGGGAGGGATGCAGCACTCTGGCAGATCAAAGCAAGTTGATATATGTGGTTCCACTATACACAGTAGATTCTTTGGCTCCGAGGACCGCATAATATCGGCGGTGAGAGTGTATATGTATAGTTGGATTATGCTTTCAATGGTGATTACTTTGCATTTATCACATTAAATTTCATCTGCATTTTGTGCCCAGTCAAACGTTTTGAGAATCCTTTGTAGGTCTTCATAGTCTTCCTGGACTTAACTATCTTTAGTAATTTTGTATCATCTGCAAATTTTGCCACCTCACTGTTTACCACTTTTGCCAGATCACTTTCGATAGTGAATAGGACTGGTCCAGAACAGACTCTCTCTAGTTCTGAAACTGAGCATTTTACATACCCTTGTTTCCTATCTTTAACCAGTTACCAGTCCATGAGAGCACCTTCCCTCTATCCTGTGGTAGTTTTACTTTGCGCTAAGAGCCTTTGTGAGAGACTTGTCAAAGGCTTTCTGAAAAATCTAACTCACACTTATATCCACTGGTTCCCCTGGTCCACATGCACTTGTTGAACAACTCCAAAATTCTAGTAGATTGGTGAGGCATGATTTCCCTTTACTAAAACCATGTTGACTCTTCCTCAACAAATTATGTTCATCTATATGTCTGACAATATTGTTCTTTATTATAGTTTCAACCAGTTTGACCGGTAATGAAGTCAGGCTTACAGGCCTGAAATTGCCGGGGTCACCTCTGGAGCCCTTTTTAAAAATTGGTGTCATATTAGCTATCCCCCAGTCATCTGGTCAGAAATTGATTTAAAAAATGCTTATTTCAAAGTAAATGGTCATTGTGTGTGATGATTGAAGGCAAGGACTCTGAGAGCATTCCTCACTATCAGTCATCAAAGAAAAAACCCATGTGGCTAAAGACACTAACTGCTTGCTTTCTGTGTGGAAAAGCTAAAAATATAGATTCAAGAAGAAATCCTTCATCCCTGGCCTGTTTGGATTCTAACAGGGTAGAATAACTGAACAAGAAGATGGAGATTATTCTCAGCATCCCTGAAAAGTCTTTTGGGAAATTTGCTGATTATTACATCTCTGCTACCATTTTGGATTTACAAACATTGTTATATTTTACCTCCTTTAACCTCTCAATAACTCTCATTATTTTTTCTTAGCAAATAAACCTATAGTTATTTTACTATAGAATTGTCTGCCAGCATTGTCTTTGCTGTAAGATCTAAGTACCAACTGATCCAGGGTAAGTGACTGGTCTCTTGGGACTGGGAACAACCTACATGTGATGTGATTTTTGGTTTGAGTGACCTTTTTATCACAAAGTTCAGTTTCTCTGGGTGGCAAGATAGACTGGAGAGTCTGAGGGGACTGTCTATGACTCCATGGTAAGATTGGTATAGTGATCCAGGAGTTCACAGTTGTCACTGGCTTGGTGAAAACTAATTATAGAACATACAACCAGTCTGGACTTGTTTTGACAGTCTGCTCTGATACTCGCTCACAGTGGTGAGCCGCTCCAGACAGCATGAGAGCTGTGATGGGATTTATAAACTTAACATTACAAGTGATGGTTTAAGGGGAGCCGAGGAGTCCAAATAGCCCATTCTGTACCTGCTGAGGGGTAGAATTGCCAGTTTTGGTTGGATGTATTCCTGGTGATTTCATCACGTCACAATCTTTAATTAAAGATTAATCTTTAATTCTTAGAGTCTCCAGGCCAATCCTGGAGAGCTGGCAACCCTATGGAAGGGAAACAGGCAATTTTGGAGAGGATCCAGCTGGGTAGAACCAGACTGAATGGTTCCTGTAAAGGAAGTACTGTAGGGCACTAGGGAAAGACTCAGGAGACAAGTAGGTGGGTGTTTTTCTTTCTGTGGGAAAGAAACCATGGAAATGCCCATAGAAAGAAGCTGTTATCCTGCGACCATCCCTGAAGGGAGAGGGCAGCTGGGGAGAATAAGAGTTCTGAAACAGGCCTGGGAGAAGAAGAATGCCAGAGAAGAAGCTGAGGGTCAGTGGCTTGATAGGAGCTGGGCTTCTATGAAGAAAGTCCTGGAAGGCAGCAGTTTGTAACAAAGTGTGAGAGAATTTTGCAGAGCCTGGGAAAGAGGCAAAGAGATTCTGCAAGTCTGAGCCTGGGAAGGGTAGAAGAGTTTTGAATTTGGACACTGTTACCCTGGAAGGGCCAGGTGTGACCTGTCCACCCGACTCCAATGGAGGAGGGTGAGGTAGAAGGGCTGCAAAGCTGGGGCTTGCCATGATGAGGTGTTCCATGAGGGAGAGTCTGACACTCCTGCTTGTAAAGAACTAGAAAATCACTGTCTTGTCGTTCAGATAACTCCTAAAAATTCACTCCCCTGTTCAGTCTTTAATGGAAATACACCAAAGCAAATACAACATTTAGGATGGTCTTCTCTACTGGGGAGATTGATGCTGCTGCAATCGATGCAGCAGGGATCGATTTTAGTGGGTCTGAGGACCTGCTAAATTGATGGCAGTGCACTCTTCAGTTGACCCCAGTATTATATCTCTCCGAGAAGAGTACTGGAAGTTGACCAGAAAGCATCTCCTGTCGACGCTGCACAGTGAAGACACCACAGTAAGTTGACCTAAGCTATGTCGACTCCAGCTACATTATTCACATAGCTGGAGTGGCATAACTTAGGTCGACTTACCCCGGTAGTGAAGACAAGCCCTTACATACAATATGAATGGTGCTCACAGTGCATCTTCATTTCCTCAGCTTGTGCATAAGGGCCTATATTTTAAAACACAGATCTAAATTTAGATTTCCAAGTCTATATTAATGCACTTTTATACATGTGGGCTGAGTTTCTGAGGTGCTGAGCACCCAAAGCACATCACTTACTGAATTCCCCATTAGTTGGAGTGGCTCAACATCTCTGAAAATCTGCCACATTTAGTTAGTACCTAACTTTAGGGCCAGATACGTAAAATGTTAGCCTATGTGTCCTGAACTGTTTTGTCTGTAAAACTCCTTGGAACAGACTATGGACTAGATTTCTTAAAGGGATTTAGGTGCCTAAAGAACAGGTATCACACTAGGTGTCTATCTGCATATTTAGGTGCTTAAATACCTTTTAAAAACCTGGCATTAGTCTTCATCTACTCATATACACTATACAGTACCAAGCATGCTGTGGGTGCTAAATAACATACTTGTGAATTCGTGCTCTACAGCAGTGCTTTGCAAAGCCAGTCCGCCGCTTGTTCAGGGAAAGCCCATGGCAGTCAGGGCCAATTTGTTTACCTGCTGCTTCCACAGTTTTGGCCAATCGCAGCTTCCACTGGCCATGGTTTTCTGCTCCAGGCCAATGGGGGCAGCAGGAAGGGCGGCCAGCAGATCCGTCTGCCCGGGCCGCTTCCCGCAGCCCCCATGGGCAAACCATGAACAGTGAGAGCTGCAATCGGACAAACCTGTGGATGCGACAGGTAAAGAAACCAGCCTGGACTGCCAGGGGCTTTCCCTGAACAAGGGGTGCCCCGACTTTGAGAAGTACTGCTCTACAGACCTGTTAGAAAAAACCTCTAACTTCAGTAAAACCAGGGAACACACAATTAAGTTTCAGGCTGGGGTCACAAACATAATTTAGATTAAAATGAGTTTCATGAAACTGGGGAATCTGTGACACTGAGCATTAGACTCTGTCATTCTGTTCATGCTGTTGAAGTTTAAGCAAGGAATAAAAAAGGTCGCATACCTGGTTTACAGCTGAAGCACAGGGCGATCTGTTTCATTGCTGCTTTGTAGCACTACAGGTTTATATACTTCTCCACATCCCTGTCCCTTCTGCTTTGCTGCCAACCAATAGACATTGAACTTTCTGCATTTGTTGAGTTGGTTTTACAATCCCTTTGCATAGGGAAAACAGAGGGAAAAACAATAGCACCCTTGAGTAAGCTAGTGTTGAAACATTTCCTTTTGGCTAGGACTCAGATTTTATGGAAAAAATTGGGAGAAGTGGTGCCAGTTCTTGCACAAAGTATAAATTATACAGTGTATCTTCCAAAGACATGAGGAAATATTCAGGGAACCTGTCGTGGCTGGAGTAAACAAAACTAAAGAGAGGTGCTATTCACAACAGCAAATCTGTGGCAAATGGTTAAGGCTCAGAAATGACATTTTCAATTTTTAGTCCTTAGACCACTGACTAGTGTCATATCTGTACTTAAAATGTGCACAGTTGTAGCTTAAATCAGTCTAATTATACCTGTTTAGATACACTGTGTATGTTCACACTGTAGTGCTTGCTTTGGTGTAGCCTCTGTCACATTAGAAACCATGTGTTCATACAGCAGTGTGCAGTCTAGATCGATCTCCAAGGATGTCTTGCACTGCTTCTAGGCTTGCTGCATTCTGGGCAATTTCCACAGCAGATATTGGGATAATTCTCAAATGGCCAAAGGAGTTGTGGGAACAGGGGTCAAACTAGCCTGGTTCCTCTTGCTTAATCTCATTTGTGCCCTCTTGCCATTTTGAACACTTTTTCAGCATGGAGGTGGCACATATGAACACTGGGCTCCAGCCTCTTAGTAACTCTGAAAAGCAGATCCTATCATATTGGAAAGGCCTCAATGAGGCATCCTCAGCAGCCCACTAGACCCATCAGGATTGTTACAGGAGTTGGAACGTTGGAGGACCAGGAGATGGATTCCATGCACACATCTCTATAGTCTGCGTATTTGATGAACTCCACTCAACAGAGCACAGCTTTGGGGCCTGGCCCATGAGCACAAAATGGTGGGGTCAGGCAGTTATTTAGGCCTGAGATGACCAGCAGAGATTTCAAGACGCTGAAGGGCACTTTCCTGAGTCTGTATGCTGAGCTCACCATAACACAACTATATACCGGAGCAGGAGGCTGAGAGGGCCCCTCAGCATGGCAATCATTATTTGGAAGCTTGCCAGCCTAGGCTGCTACTGGTCAGTGTGGAACCAGCTTGGTGTTAGGAGAGCCGCAGTGTGGAGTGTTGTGATGGGGGCATGCAAGCTCCACTAATTGTGTGACAAAGGGGCAATATACAGCACGTCACGGAAGGATTTGAACAGTTAGCGTTCCCCAGCTGTGCTGGGGCTGTTGATGGGAACCAATACCTCCCTAACCTGTCTGATCTGTGCTCTGGGGCTTGTCCCAGCTTATCTTATTTCCTGGGACACTGGGGCTTGCAACACAGTCTGAACAGCACATACATTGCATTCGGTTGGTTTGATGTGATTTATTCTCGATAAATCCATGCTGCTGTTACTTATCACTTTATTATAGTCTAGGTGTTTGCAAATTGATTATTTAATTATTTGCTCCATTATCTTTCTAGGTACAGAAGTTAAGCTGACTGGTATGTAAACCCCCAGATTGTCCTTATTTGCCTTTTTGTAGATTGGCACTATATATTACCCCTTTTCCAATCCTCTGGAATCTCTCCCATCTTCCATGATTTTTTGAAGATAATTGCTAATGGCTCACATATCGCCTCTGTCAGTTCTTTGAATATTCTAGGATGTATTTGTTATGATCATAAGCTGAAATCATGACTGTAGTGTGTGTACCAGGCACTTGTGGGAAGTGGTAAACTTCTTTCTCAAAGACACAGGATGTGGTGATGTCCCAGGCAGGCTCTATCAACACTGATGGCCAATCACCTATTAAGTGGCCATTCTTTGGCAATGAAAGGGGGCAGGAACAAACAGATGTGCATCTTAGCAAACAACAGCAATCCGCTTTCCACCAGATTCCATGTATCCTGGCTCTCAGCTGGAAAGAACTTTATCTGAGGGGTCATTCTCAGGAAAATGCATTTCAAAGGATGATCGAACTATGAAAGTAAGGGGCAAAACACCTCAAGTTCTCTCTCCCTATCCATTTTTCTTGAACCTAAGAGGACAAAAGAATCCACCTCTTGCACTTTGAAAGGGATCCTGACCTGAAGATTAGTCAGTACTGCTGTTAGGACCATGTGATAAGAATTTTACCTTGAATCAAGCAGGGGCAGCCCTAGACTAGCTATTGGCAACTGGCGCCCTAGGCAAACCATGCAATTGTTGCCCTCCATCCCCAAACCCCAAGAGCAGATCTAGGCTGAGGTTTTAGGTAAACTGGGAAACATTTTGCCCCCCTTTTTTTTTCCTTTTAATGTTAAGAGTTTTTTGTTTTTGTTGTTTTTTAAACAGAGGCTTAATTATTCAGTTTGCCTGTCTGTCCAACCAATGTTTCTGAGATCGGATAAAATAGAGACATGACTTTTTCAGAATAGATTTGTTCATGACAGCTGGTTGATATTTTAATCCAATTTCAAATAAAAAGGCATTAAAAATGTTAATTATAATTTTTATTATTACAAATCCAAAATCATCCATTATGCTATACTGCTTTAACTGCCATTACTACCACATCCAACATGTAAAGAAATAAGAAAACTCTTCAATGTACTTTAACCTGTATTTACAAAACACTCCAAATAAAATACACTCTGTGCTCTTAAAACATAATTTTTCTTGCTTTAAGTTTTGAAAATTCAGTCATTCATTCTTTTAGATCCAGTTTTCCATGCTGTATTCGCATTGTGGCAAGTCCGAGGAGTCTCTCTTGCACCATTGTTGAACACAGATATGTTTTTATCAATTTTAACTTTGAGAACCTACGTTCCCCACTAGCTAAGGAAACTGGCAAAGTTAAAAGAATGCGTAGAGCTATACACATGTTTAGGAAACTATCTGAGTTTATTTTCACCAACAAACTTCAGTACTTCTTCAGGAGTGGAATGTTTCTTAAGGCATCTTCAAAAAAGCCTGAAGATCACTACACAAATCTGTAGCATCAATGTCTTTTGAATTTTCATGAGTCAATGCCAACTCCAGTTTTATACAAAATTCTCATATGTTTTATTGTTTTCTTTTGCAAGCTGTGGATATTATATAGAAAGCCAAATACTGACTTTAGCTGCTGCATCTGTTGAAATCTTACGTCAACTGAGTGAATAGCAGTATCAAAGACTGCAAAGTAGAAATTTATTTGAACCTTTGTTTTGGGTTCTGAATGGGTGTGTCTCATCCTTCATATGAAAACTGCTGTTTCTTTTGCCAAATGTGAACTGGCTCTGGTTCCAATTTTGTTGGAAAGTCAATTTCTTCAGCAAGCTTGAGAGAATCTACCAATGTTCTTTCGAACCCTTCATCACTTCTGAATTCCTCCAGAATAGTTTTAGTTTGCTACAGTTTTTGACTAGCAGAATGTATGTTTAAGTTCTTTTCCTGAAGCTGAATACTAGTGAGGTTAATCTCGAAAGGGATATTGTACCACAAAATGAGTGAAGTCATAAATTTGAACTTGGAAATGCCATTTGCAAGAGCTTCAGTATCTGAATGTGCCGTATTGTCTGATGATCCAGTAAAGGTAGTATCATCAGAAATTTAAATTAGGGCATCATAAATGTTTCCAAGTTCATAGCAAAGAAGCTTCAAAGCATCAATGCAACTCTCCCTTCTTGTCTGACTAAGTGGTTTCTACAGGTAGAGAATTCACATGGTGAGTCAGAATATCCCAACAGCATGTTGGATCTGAGAAAAACACATAAACGCATTGCACCAGGTCAAAGAAACAGCTTGCCTCTAAACAGCATCTAGCAGCATCACTGACAACCAAATTCAGAGAATGCACACTACAAGGAATGAAAAAGGCCCTAGGACTGATTTCCATTATTCTCCTTTGCACACCATTGTCTTTATCCTTCTTATTATTCTCATCATCATAGCCTTGGCCACGTAAGTTTTCAACAGCTAATGGCGTTGTTTCAAGCTCCTGTAGAATAGTTTCAGTCATAAATGTTCCAGTCATCTCCTTCAATGGTACGAAACCCAAAAAATGTTCCTTTATGAGCACTTCAACATTATCTTCATCTGCAGACTTTTCCATATCCACAGAATGAATGATCATCATCATTTGTTCAACATGACTCACATCTGGTGTACAGTCCAGTATTATTGAAAAGTATTTTGCAGAATGGACAGCTTCTACAATTTTCTTTTTAATGGCGTCTGCCAGGATTTGAATCAGTTCATCCTGCATATTTTTCCTAAGTAATGAACCCGTGTTTCATTATCAGTTCTTTTACGTAGATGGTCCTTCATGACTGGATCAAACAAAGCTAGGTATTCAAGAATTTTTAAAAAGTTTCTATTACCTGGCGTGTATAATTTTTATTTCTTCTGCGGCCGCAGAATGCTAAATTTTGCCCATCGAGAACTCTCACTAAAGCAATCAAATGCTCTAATATTTGTTGCCAATATTCTTCTTTTTCCTTGATCACAGGTAAATTTTCTTCATCGATAGTTTTCCCTTTTTTCAATCATAATTCAAGTTCTTTCCAATTTTGAAAACATTCCAAATGTTTGGTACCACTTTCATGTGAAGAGAGACTTGAAGATATGTTTTTTCCTGTCCCTCTGACCATTTTCATTAAGTGATGTACCAATTGCTTGATTTCTAAATAACTTGCAGCAAAAGCAAAACATGTAGTCCTTCGACTCTGAATATTTTAACCAGTTTAGATGAATTTCTTCCCCATTAATGAGTTTCCTCCTGTAATGTTGAGCAAAGAATTTTGTTTTATTTCTATCCTTAAGGAAGGGAAATTGATGAACTTGTTTGGGTCCATGTTCCATGAGAATTTGCCACACACTGTCATCACATCTGGGCCATGAAGCTGAGTCCCATACTGTAACTTCCTCATCATTTCTTCCTTCTACTTCATTTACTTCAATTTCTGCATGAGTCTCTGTAGGTGAATAAATTTTCTCCACTTCCGTATCAGTCTGATGCTGTGAGCTTCCTTCATCTAGAACAGGGGCAGGCAAATTTTTTTGACCTGAGGGATGCATCGGATTTCCAAAATTGTACGGAGGGCCTGTTAGTGGAGGCTGTCTCTCCCCAAACAGTCAGGCGTGGCCTGGTCCCACCCCCTATCTAACCCTTCCTGCTTCTCATTGCCCGATACCCCCTTGGACTCCTGTCCTATCCAACCCCCCCTGTTTCTTGTCAGCCCCGAGGACCCCTGTCACTGACCGCATCCAACCCCACTCTCCTTCCTGACTGCCCCCTGGCCACCCCTGCCCCCATTCAAATCCCTTGTTCCCAGCAGACTGACTGTTCCAACCCCATCCATACCCCTGCCCCCAATCACCACCACCCCGAACTCCCCAGCCCTCTATCCAAAGCCCCCTGCTGCCTGCCCCCTTACCGTGCTGCCTGAAGCACCGGTGGCTGGCAGTGCTACAGCTGCACCGCACAGAGCACCAGGACAGGCAGCTGCACCACCTGGCTGTTGCCAGCCATGGCACTATGCAACACAGAGCACTGGGTCAGGCTGGGTTCTGCAGCTGTGCTGCCCTAGGAGCTCATAGCCCCGCCGCCCAGAGCATTGTGACATCAGAGGAGTGAACTAAGGCTGCGGGGGGAGGGAGGGGGGGGAGGGAGGACAGTGAAGGAAGGGTTGGGGGCTAGCCTCCTGGGCCAGAGAGGAGGGTCCTGCAGGCTGGATGTGGCCTGCTGGCCGTAGTTTGTCCATCTCTGCTCTAGACAGAAGTTTCCATCATCTTGAGTTTCCAAACTGCTTTTCTTTGGATGTGAGCTACCCTCATCTCGAAGTAACATACCTTCATCTTGATGTTCCAAGCTGCTTCCATGCAGATGAGAGCTAACCTCTTCTCCAAGTAAAATTCCTTCATCTGGATGCTGTGAACTGCTTCCATCTTTATTTGGATTAAAAAGAAAATATTTCAGGAAGGATCCCTGCTGTTTTGCTTGGTCCTTTTCCTTCTCAAGCTTTCATTTACGATACTCAGCTCCTGAGCGTTTTCTTTTTCCTCCTTCTGCCATGGGGCATTTGAATATTGTTATTTACTAACTGTGCTCTCGACTCAAGCATTATAGCGTTAAGGACGGCTCACACACCACATGGCTGGTGATTTAAATCACATTGTAGCCATCCCAACATGTATTTCACTGCTTAAAGGTCCAATGATTAGTAACATACACTCACTTACCTATTAAAACAGTTGGTTATAGCATTTACATGGAAACAAAATGACCTTTTTCGATGTTATAACCCGACACTTGTTTGGAAAGTAATCCCCTTCCTCACAGTTACCCACTTGGAGTGTGACATCATCACTTTCATAGTCTATTAAGCATTAACACTGTTACTTTTCTTTTATGGAGGTTATTTATTACATGTGAACCTGTTATAACAGGGAAAAGTTCATAATTACACAGCCCGATAATAACGCTAAGGTTTAATAACTCTTAAAGATACTCACATTTTGGATTTATAATGCTGAAAGACGTTATTCTTTATTCTTTGGCACTAAGAAACACAATTTTTCACAGTATTCACTTGATTCTTAACCATCTACCTGAGATGTGAGTGAAAATGACAGTTTGACATGTATCAACTCGCAATATCTCCACTCACATGAATTTCCGACTATGCATCCTTGATGTATATTCGAGTTAGGTGTCACTAGCATTGCAGCCCTTGCCGCTGACAGATGTTTCACTGTGGCTGAGTTATTGCTTATCAAAATTGCGGGGTGGATCATCTTGACCCTACGTCACAAATTGAAAAAAAAAATTGCTAAAATTTATTTTTCCAGTAAAAAAAGATTTTACATATTAATAAATTCTCAGAAATGTAGAGAAATGAATTATAATTCATATTCCCTCAGTACATGCACAGGAATTGAAATAATGATGTCTTCATTATTTTATTTGTTTTTTTAATCTTTTAAATTTTTTTTTAATTTGATTTTTTCCCTTGAATTTGGCGCCCCATTTAACTTGGCACCTTAGGCGACCGCCTAGTTTGCCTATATGGATGAGCCACCCCTTGTGAAGATTAAGTATCAGGAAGCATTTTATCTTTATTTTTCTTGTAACATTTCTGACTTTAATGCCTCATTACTTGTACTCACTTTAAAATGATCTCTTTGTAGTTAAACGTTTTGTTCCTTAATCAAAATTAATCTAGTGTTAACTGTGTGGGAAACTCCATTTAAGGTGGCACGTTGTTGTATGTTGTTCCCTTACAGGGACAATGGACCTAAAACATCTGAACTGTCCAGGACAGGGTTGGACAACTGTACACCAAATTAATGGTGTTAAATTTGCAAACCTCTCTAGCACATTATCAACAATCTACAATCTATCTTGGAAAACGATCCCTCACTCTCACAGACCTTGGGAGGCAAGCCAGTCCTCTCTTACAGACAACCTGAAGCAAATACTCAACAGCAACTACACACCACACCACACCACAGAAACATTAATCCAGGAAAAAAATCCCTGTAGCAAACCTCGTTGCTTACTCTGTCCCTATAACTACTTTAGAAACACCATCAGAAGACCCAACTACATCAGCCACACCATCAAAGGCTCATTCACCTGCACGTCTACTAATGTTATATATGCCATCATGTGCCAGCAATGCCCTTCTGCCATGTATATTGGCCAAACCGGGCAGTCCGTACGTAAAAGAATAAATGGACACAAATTGGATATCAGGAACGGTAACATACAAAAGCCCGTAGGTGAACACTTCGTTTTCCTGGACATTCTATAACAGATTTAAAAATAACTGTTATTGAACAAAAAAACTGCAGAAACAGACTTCAAAGAGAAATAGCAGAACTAAATTTCATTTGCAAATTTAACACCATTAATTTGGGCTTGAATAGGGACTGGGAGTGGCTAGCTCATTATAAAAGCAGCTTTGCCTCTCCTGGAATTGACACGTCCTCATCTATTATTGAGAGTGGACCACATCCACCCTGATTGAATTGGCCCTGTCAGCACTGGTTCTCCACTTGTGAGGTAACTCCCTTCTCTTCATGTGTCATTATATAATGCCTGCATCTGTAATTTTCACTGAGGGGTCCAGTGGCTGTGCGAGGTGAAGGGAGATAACCTGCCAGTCTTGCAGGTGGAGATAGGGTGACCAGCTGTCTCAATTTCATAGGGATAGTCCTGATTTTTCGGGGATTTGTCTTATATAGGTACCTACTATCCCCCATCCCTTGTCCTGATTTTTCACACTTGCTGTCTGGTCACCCTATGTGGAGAGCTATCTGTTGCACAGATCAGTGTAGTAGCAAACAGCCTTCAGTACTGATCCGCCCATGACCCCACACTCATACTGAAAGGCACATCACTTGGTGTATTTAGCTATGAGAGAAAAGAGAACTGGTCAGAAGGGAGAGCTTCAAGGGCTGTCTAACTGGGCATATGTAGAAGAGGGTCAACAGTTTATTGGGGGTGACTCCCCTGGCTTACCACCCAGTACAGCAGAATATGAGAGAGAGAGGCCAGGGCTGGGAAGTGGCAGAGCATGGGTGCCATTGGTTTAGTAGGGTGGAAGGGAAAGGAAACTTGAACATGTACTGGGGCATCTCCATCCCACTTTCCCCTCTTTGTGTCTTTCCTCTGTTCTCCCTGCACCCCAGTTCTCTGCTCCCTTTTCATTCTTCCGTGCTGCTCTTCACTTTTCTCTAATTCTCTATTTCTCCTCTCTCTCCTAGTTCTTTCCCATTTTCTGGAATTACATTTATTCTCCTGCCACTTCTTCCCCTTTTTCTTCCCTCTTTTTTTTTTGCTTTCTCTCTCTGTTTCACCTCTGCGCACCATATTGCCTTCTGTGGCCCCCAGTTGCAGACAGGGTCACTGGAATGGCCGTACTGGATCAGACCTGTGGTACACCTAGTCCAACAACGTCTCTCTGACAGTGGCCAGCTCGAAGGGGCTTAGAGGAAGGTGCAAGTAGCCTTGGAACTATGCATATGGGGGATAATCTGCCTTTACTTTGGGTCTCATCCTGATCTTGTAGGAATGACCCCGGGCCCACAGGCCTGGATACCTTATTATTGAGGCATTTTGTTCTTGTCTGCAAACTGGGCACACCCAGTTTCTTATCTCAGGAACTTGGCCTTCCTCCATCCTCCCCTGTATTTTCACACAGACCGCCCCGTTTGCATCTGGCAGTGTTTTGTAATTTCCCCCCTCTGTAGTTTCCCGCAAGACTACGGTGTCTGCAGCTGGGGGTGTTTTTGCAGTTTGCTATGCTGTTGAGCTCGTGATGGGAGATTTTTGTAAGAAATCTTGATTTGTGCTGTGCAATTGCGCATGTGTAATCTTAGATAATAAAAGAGGCAGGTGAACTCCAGAAAAGCAGCTTTTTTACCTCCTCGTTTATCCTGCAAATTGGTGTCGAGTCTTTCCTTCATGATCTCTCGTAGTTAGACTGATTTAACGTCCACAAAAAATGTATCATAACTAATCATGAAACTGGATATTCATATACATGCGCAGTCCTGTTCTGAATGCTGTTGTTCTTGGCCTGGATGACTTGTTGTGGCAATGAGTTCCACAATGTAAAATTCCACGTTGTTTGAAAAAGTACTTCCGTTTACTAGTTTTTGAATATGCAAACTTCTAATTACATCAAATGTCCCCTTGCTCATGTGTTATGAGACAGAGTGAACAGAAGCACCCACTGTACCTTTTCTAGACCATTCATTATGGTATCGACTTTTAATGTTCCCTCTTATTTGCCTCCTTTCAAAACTGTAACAATATCAACCTTTTCAGTCTCTCCATGAGTTTTTTCTAGACCCTTCCTCATATTTGTTGCCCATATTTGTTGGGGAACTGCAGCCAGTGGGAGCTGTGGGGGCAGTGCCTCTGGATGGAGGCAGCGCACAGAGCCCCCCAACCCCTCCACCTAGGAGCCAGACCCATTGCAGCTTCCCAGGAGCTGCCTGATGTTAGCGCTGCCAGAAGACCAAACCTCAACTGCTCTCCTGCACTCAACCTCCCTCCTGCAGCCTGCACCCCAACCCCCTGCCCCACTCCCTGAGTCCGCTCCCGTTCACAAACTCCCTCCAAGAACCTACACCCCTGCCTCAGCCCAGAGCCCCCTCCCAAACTCTGAACCCCTCTGCTCCAGCTCAGAGCACCTTCCTGCACCCCAAACTCCTCATCCATGGCCCCACCCCAGAGCCCACATGTCCAGCCAGAGCCCTCATCCCCTGCGCTCCAAATCCCCCTGCCCCAGCCCAGAGCCCCCTCATGCACCCCAAGCCCCTTACCCCTGACACCATACCAGAGCCCGCACCCCCAGCTGAACCCATCACCCCCTCCCACACCCAACTCCCTGCCCCAGCCTGGAGCCCCCTTCCACACCCTGAACTGTTCATTTCTGGCCTCACCCCAGAGCCCACACCCCCTGCCAGAGCCCTCACTACCCCCCACACCCCAACCCCTTGCTCCAGCACCAGTAAAATCAGGGAGCACACAATAATCAACCATCAGGTTGAGGTCACAAACACCACTTAAATTAAAGAGCTTTTATGAATGTGGAATTTGTAAAACAGGTTTCAGTTTGGAGTCGCTATGGGTATGTCTACACAGGGATAGAAGACCTGTGGTATGGCTGAGTCTGGTCCAGGTCAGCTAACTCAGGCTTGCAGGGCTCAGGCAGCAGGGCTAAAAATTGTTTGTGCCTTCTGCCTTTGCAGGGTCCCAGATCTCATGCTCCACCCCAAGCCTGAATGGCTACACAGCACTTTTTAGCCCCATAGCCCAAGCCCCATGAACCAGAATCAGCTTGGGCAGCTGCAGATTTTTCATGCCTGTGTAGATGTATCTTATTCTCTAGTCTCTCCCCTCTGTAAATTTGAATGAGGAAAGAGATTTGTACTTACCGGGTTTGTAGAAGAAGTGCAGGAGGATCTGTTCATTGCTGCTCTCTGTGCTGTTGTTTTATATACTTTATGCGTGACCCTTTCCCCCTCCCTTCTACTTCCTTCTCAAGACAGGTAGAAATTCCCTTCATTGCTGCCTTTGGTTTATAATCTTTTTTTATCTTGTGTCATGTGGAAAATGGGAGAATAGCCCAGAATCTGCCTACTGGGAAAACATGTATTTCTAGTTTGTTGGGACACTGAGAGTATGGGAGAAGTTAGAAAAATCAGTGCCAGCTCTTACACTGTCATGTAATGTGTATCTGTGGCAGGGAGGAGAAAATCTTCGGGGGACATAGCATGGAGGGGTAAAGAAGAATAAAGTGTGGTACTACATGCCACAGCAAATATGTGCCACAAGCAGCAAAAGGCCCCACACTGCTTCTTATTTTAACCCTCTGAGCTCTGACGATGACACCCTCCTGCCCCCTCTCCCTTGAGTGATTCCTCTTTCTTTAGAAATGGATTCTTCCTGTTCCCTTAATCTCCTTCAGTTCTGCGTGGAGGTCATCTTCCCCACCCCACCCCCTTCTATAGAACATGGGCTTAGACAGAACCACAAGGGCCATCTAATCTAACCCCACTGCCAAGATGCAGGATTTGTTGTGTCTAAACCATCCAAGACAGATGACTAATCAGCCTCCTTTTGAAAAGCTCCAGTGAAGGAGCTTCCACAACTTCCCTAGGCAGTCTGTTCCATTGTCTTACTGTTCTTACAGCTAGGAAGATGTTCTTGAGATTTAATCTACATCTGCTGTGCTGTAGTTTGAACCCATTGCCTCTTGTCCTACGCTCTATGGCAAGAGAGACCAATTTTTCTCTCTCTATTTTTGTGGTGGCCTTTCAAGTATTTGAAGACTGCTACCATGCCCCTCCCTTAATCTCTTCTTTCCCAAACTAAAATACTCAGTTCCTTCAGCCTTTGCTCTTATAACTTGCATTCCATCCCTTTGATCATCTTTGTCGCTTGGCGCTGGATCCTTTCCAGTTTCTCCACATCCTTTCTATACATTGGTGACCAAAATTGGACACAATACTTCAGCTGAGGCCTAACCAGCATCGAGGAGAGTAGTACTAATCTCTTCCCATGACTTGCAAGCTATGCCTCTGTTAATGCAACCTAAAACTGCATTTGCTTCTTTTGCCACAGCATTGCATTGCTGGCTCATGTTGAGGTTATGGTCCACCACAACTATCAGATTCTTTTCAGCTGTGCTGCTGCCAAAATAGTTATCCCCTATTCTCTATTTGTACCTTTGGTTTTCCTTCCCTAAGTGTCATACCTTACATATATTTTTGTGCAATTTCATTTTCTTGTCTACAGTCCAGTTCTCCAATTTATCAACATTCCCCTGACTCTTAGCTCTATCCTCCAAAGTACTGGCAATTCCCTCCAGCTTTGTGTCATCTGCAAAATTGATCAGTAGGCTTTCTATATCTACATCCCGCTCATTAATAAAGATGTTAAAAAAACACTGGACCAGAGTGGCCCTAGACTAGCTGCCAGCCAGGGGTGGCTCCAGGCCCCAGTGCGTCAAATGGGTGCTTGGGGGGGCAAGCCGCGGGGGGCCGCCTTCAGTGGCTTGCCTGCGGAGGGTCCACTGGTCCCGCGGCTTCGGAGGACCTCCCGCAGGCGTGCCTGAGGACGGTCTGCTGGTCCCAAGGCTTCGGCAGACCCTCCGTAGGGAAGCCGCGGAAGGCAGCCTGTCTGCTGTGCTTGGGGCGGCAAAATGCTTAAAGCCGCCCCTGCTGCCAGCAACTGGCACCATAGGTGAACCGTGCAATCCGCGCCCCCCTCCCCCAACCCCAAGGGCAGATCTAGGCTCAGGTTTTTGGTAAACTGGTAAACATTTCCCCTTTTTTCTTTTAATGGTTTTTTAAGTGGCTTTTTTAAACAGACGCTTAATTATTCAGTTTGTCCGTCCATTTGTCCAACCAACGTTTCTGAGATCAGATAAAATAGAGACACAAAATTTTCAGAATAGGTTTGTACACGACAACTAGAAGATATTTCAGTCAGATTTCAAATAAAAATGCATTTAAAGTATTGATTATAATTTTTATTATTACAAATTCAAAATCATCCATTATGCTATCCTGCTTTAACTGCCATTACACCACATCCAATATAGAAAGAAATAAAAAATCTCTTCAATGAACTTTAACCTGTATTTACAAAACACTCAATAAAAAAACCACTCTGTGCTCTTAAAACATGACTTTTCTTGCTTTAAGTTTTGAAAATTCAGTCACTAGTTCTTTTAGATCCAGTTTTCAAGTTATTTCATGCTCTATTGACATTTTGGCCAGTCCAACAAGTCTCTCTTGCACTATTGTTGAACACAGATATGTTTTTATCAATTTTAACTTTGAGAAGCTATGTTCCACACTAGCTACAGAAACTGACAAAGTTAAAAGAATGCGTAGAGCTTTAAAAATGTTTGGAAAACTGTCTGAGTTTATTTTCACAAACAAACCAGTACTTCTTCAGGAGCAGAATGTTTCTTAACTCATCTTGAAAAAGCCTGAAGCTTACTACATAAATCTGCAGCATCAATGTCTTTTGAATTTTAATGAATCAATGCCGACTCCAGCTTTACACAAAATTCTCTTATCTGTTTTATTGTTTTCTTTTGCAAGCTGTGGATATCATATAGAAAGCCAAATACTGACTTTAGCTGCTGTATCTGTAGAAATATTTTGTCAACCGAGTGAATAGCAGTATCAAGGACTGCAAAGTAGAAATTCATTTGAACCTTTGTTTTGGTTTCTGAATAGGTGTGTCTCATCCTTCACACTAAAACTGCTGTTCTTTTGCCGAATACAAACTGGCTCTGGTTCCAATTTTGTTGGAAAGTCAATTTCTTCAGCAAGCTCGAGAGAATCTACCATTGTTCTTTAGAACCCTTCATCACTTCTGAATTCCTCCAGCATAGTTTTAGTTTGCTACAGTTTTTGACTAACAGAATGTATGTTCAAGTTCTTTTCCTGAAGCTGCATACTAGTGAGGTTAACCTCAAAAAGGATATTGTACCACAAAATGAGTGAAGTCACAAATTTGAACTTGAAAAGGCCATTTGCAAGAGCTTCTGCATCTGAACATGCCATATTGCCAGATGATCCAGTAAAGGTAGTATCATCAGAAGTTTCAATTAGGGCATCATAAATGTTTCCAAGTTTATAGCAAAGAGGCTTCAAAGCATCAATGCAGCTCTCCCATCTTGTCTAAGTGGTTTCATAGTTAGAATCTCCCAACAGCATGTTGAGCTTGAGGGAAAAAAAACACATTAAAGACGTTGCACCAGGTCAAAGAAACTGCTTGCCTCCAAACAGCATCTAGCAGCATCATTGACAACCAAATTCAGAGAATGCACACTGCAAGGAACGAAAAACGCCCTAGGGTTGATTTCCATCATTCTCCTTTGCACACCATTGTCTTTACCCTTCATATTACTCCCATTATCATAGTCTTGGCCATGTAAGTCTTCAACTGCTAATGACATTGTTTCAGACTCTAGTAAGGTACGAAGGAACTCGGGCCAGGTTATTGTTGAAGAGAAACACAGTCTCCAGCTTTCCCTGGCATAGAAGGCCAAGGTGCAGCTAAAGTGCTGCTAGCTAGTACTTATGTGCTCCCTGACAATGGACCAGCTCAGTCAGTGGCGAAACTTTCCACTGCCCCTTAGGCAGACAAAGACATCTCCAACCTGTCTTTGGTTGTGTTCATCCCAGCATGACCACTGGGATGATCATGGGCTAAGCTTATGAGCTTCCCCCGGTATGTAGTTGGAACCACCAACCTGTTGGTGCGGCTGCCATTTTTCCTGGCGTCCACCAGAAAGAGTTTTCTTGTATACAAGTCCTTGGTCTATAACAAACCGGGATCGGTCAGAAGAGCTGAGAGGCGGTGGGTTGCTCCGTGCCGCCGCCCAAGCTGTCTGAAGGCTGTCATCTGCTTCCTGCTCAGTCTGGAACTGTTCCTTGAAGCTGGGGACTTCAGTTCTTCCTTAGACTGGGGACTTGGCTTAGTTCCTCTGGAAGTGATGTAGATGATGAGGTTGATTTTGTTGCTGGTGTACCTGGCGGTATTTTCAGGCTCTGCCTGAGCCTCTTTGGTATGGTTGTTTGTCGCTTTCTGCCAGTTCAGGCTCGTTGGTCCCTTCTGGCGTTGGGATTGAAGATGTGTTTTGCACTGGCTGGTGCTGGTGCGGGTTGCTGTTCCAGTTCCGGTGTGGGACTGGAGGTGCTGGGGCTGGTTCAGCCGTTGACATGGGATCCGGGTCCACTACCTCAGTCTGGGTCTCTGGTAACACAGACAGTTGTCTGTGTCCTCACCTGCTTGGTAGTTGGGAAATTTTGTGTGTGGGTTGAACCACACTGGTATCGGAGGGTTAGGATTTTTGGGGTCTGATGCTTAGCCCGTTCTAATTCCAAGGCCTGCTTGTGAGCCTCTCTCTGTAGTTCCATCTCTCGTTTGAAGGCTGCCGCTTTGGCTGCTCCCTCTTGTTGTAACCTTTCCATCTCTAGTTTTGTGTTTTGTATCTCCCGTTGGAAGGCTGCCTTTTGGGCTTCTCGTTCAGCCTTTATTTGGTCCATCTGTCTTTTGATGTTCCTTTTCGTTGTCTAACGCTTGTTTGCAGCGCTATTTTCTTTTTCAGCGCATCTTTGGAACTCATGGTTTAGGTTTTCTTGTGTTGGAGTGCCCTCTGGTGGCTGTTGCCTGAATTGCTGGCTTTCTGCCTCTTGAGATTTGCCTAGCAACTGCTTTGACTTGTTCTAGCTCTGTTTGGATAGGCAATTGAACCAAACAAAGCTACTGTATTCACCTGTGTGCGTTTTCTGGCTGGGTACTTAAGTTCCAATTGTTTAACAAAAGATCTGTAATGGGTCTCGTTAATGACTTTGCAAAAATACAAGCTGCTACAGCAAGCAGAAAAAAAAATTCAAGCTGCTAAAAGCAAGCAGAAAAAAATTTCTCTCTTTAGCACTGTAACCAATCTTTTCCTCACTGCTACTGTGTGTGATTGCTTGAAAAAAAATTTTCTCTCTAGCACTGTGAAACCTAATTCCTTCTGCCTGCTAATCCTTAGCAGGAAAAAAAATTAATAAGGTAGCTACTGCTTTAGCGTCCACAATCTGGTCCTGTCCGAGCCCACCTCCAGGGATACTGCTTGTGAGTCACCTAGAATGGAATCAACATGAGCAAGCACTCGAAGAAGAAAAAATGTTTACCTACCTTTTTGTAACTGTTTTTCTTCAAGATGTGTTGCTCGTATCCATTCTATGACCCACCCTCCTAGAAGGAACTAAGATGGCGTAGTGTCGACAGTGCCTAATATACCAATGCATGAGCGTGGCCCTCAAGGGGGGCGCCACAGCCAACCCAACATGCACCCAACTGTGCATGTGGGCACACATACACCTCGCATGGAATGGACATGAGCAACACATCTCAAAGAACAATTACAAAAAGGTAGGTAACTGATTTTTATGATCGGCTATGTCTCATTTTTCCTAGATGACGTGTCTTTGTCCAAGTGCCGTGTCTATGAACCCTCTGCCTGATGTGCTGTACTCCTAATAAACCCAAGCCATCTCATTTCACATTACATGTGCTCCTGGGGCAGGAGAATGGAGTGGGCAGTGTTTATATGACAACAGTAAGTTCTGCTCTTTGGCGTTTCTGGGAAATGGGATTTGCCTGAGATGGAAGCACAAACCATTTATTTTAATTTCGTGTATGCACCATTTGCTGTATAAACAGAGGGCTTACTTTTACAAATGATTTTTGGTTTGTTATTCCATTAGGATCTGATCCTGCATAATGCTGAGGGCTTCAGAGAGAGATGCTAAGTGACTTTGCAGCTCTCCAAAGTGCTCAATAGCTTCCAGAATCAGACACTTAAAAATCATTCCCCAGGGAGAAAATGAACATAAGGACTTGATTCCCCTCTTCCTCCAGTCAAGAATGGGCCATTGGTAGGGAAATTCAGGATGAAATTAACAGGGAGATCACATCCATTCCACCCTCCAGCGGTCCGCTTCCATCTAAAACTACCCAGTAACATCTCAATGTGTCTAACCTGGGTGCTGGACATTTTCTTGGGTTCTATTGCTAGCTTCTTTTATAGTATTAGGAACCTCAGTTTCCAAAATTGACTCCTGTCTCTACACTTTAAACTGACAGTAATAATATATGTCATAAGTAGTGCTGTAAGGCTTAATGAATTAACACTTGTAAAGCACTTTGAGGTTCTTGGATCAAATGTTATCTGCAGTTCGGTTGTCAGCTTATTCCACCAGATTTACTCTTTGAACTCCTGTAGCACCTTGCCTGAGGTCAGAGCCTCATGGTGCTGGCTGCACATAGGCATAGCAGGAGACAGCCTCTGTCCCAGAGAGTTTACAGCCTGCCTGACAAGACAGAATTATTGACACCATTGTACAGATGGGAACTGAAGCAGAGAGACACTAAGTGAGTTTACTTAGTGTGGGGAGGGATAGCTCAGTGATTTGAGCATTGGCCTGCTAAACCGAGTGTTATGAGTTCAATCCTTGAGGGGGCCACTTAGGGATCTAGGGCAAAAAATCTGTCTGAAGATTGGCCCTGTTTTGAGCCGGGGGTTGGACTACATGATCTCCTGAGGTCCCTTCCAACCCTGATAGTCTATGATACAGAAGGGATCTTTGGCAGATTCAATAATTGAACCCAGTTTGATGTGTGAATCCCAGCTAGGGATTGGCTCTAGAGCAGGCTGGGATGAAATTTTTTGAGGGGAAGGGGAGAAAGAGGGAGAGTTGGCCCAAAAATGTTGATTCATCACATTTGAAACCATTCACAAATCAGGGCTGGGACTGATAAATTTCCTGACTTGAAAAAAGTCAAGAAAAAAGTTTCCAAGATGTTGAAACATTTCGTTTTGACATTTTCACTAGGAAATATTCCAGTTTTCCAGGGACGTTGCACCAGGTCAAAGAAACTGCTTGCCTCCAAACAGCATCTAGCAGCATCATTGACAACCAAATTCAGAGAATGCACACTGCAAGGAACGAAAAACGCCCTAGGGTTGATTTCCATCATTCTCCTTTGCACACCATTGTCTTTACCCTTCATATTACTCCCATTATCATAGTCTTGGCCATGTAAGTCTTCAACTGCTAATGACATTGTTTCAACCTCTTCTAAAATAGTTTCAGTCATAAGTGCTCCAGTCGTCTCCTTCAGTGGTATGAAACCCCCAAAAATGTTCCTTTATGAGCACTTCAACATTATCTTCGTCTGCAGACTTTTCCATATCCACAAAATGAACGATCATCATCTTTTGTTGAACATGACTCACATCTGGTGTACAGTCCCAGTACTATTGAAAAGTATTTTGCAGAATGGACGGCTTCTTTTATTTCTAATGGCATTTGCTATGATTTGAATCAGTTCATTTTTGCATATCTTTTCCTAAGTAATGAACCTGTGTTTCATGAACAGTTATTTTACATAGATGCTCCATCATGACTGGATCAGAAAGCTAGATATTCAACAAATTTTAAAAAGTTTCCATTATCTGGAGTGTATAATTTTTCATTTCTACTGTGGCTGCGGAATGCTAAATTTTGCCCACCAAGAACTCTCACTAAAGCAATCAGATGCTTTAATATTTGTTGCCAATATTCTTCTTTTTCCTTGATCACATGAAAATTTTCTTCAGATAGTTTTTCCTTTTTTCAATCATAATTCAAGTGCTTTCCAGTTTGGAAATGTTCAAAATGTTCTGTACTTCTTTCATGTGAACAGAGAATTGAAGATATCATTATCAGTAAGTGATGTACCAATTGCTTGATTTCTAAACTACTTGCAGCAAAAGCAAAACACAGTCCTTCAACTCTGAATATTTTAACCAGTTTCAATGAATTCCTTCCCTATTAGTGAGTTTCCTCTTGTAATGCTGAGCAGAGAATTTTCTTTTATTTCCATCCTCAGGGAAGGGAAATTCATGAACCTGTTCAGGTCCATGTTCCATGAGAATTTGCCACACACTGTCATCACATCTGGGCTATTAAGCTGGGTTCCCATAATGTAACTTGTTTGTAACTTCCTCATTCTTTCTTCCTTCTACTTCATTTACTTTTATTTCTGCATGTGTCTCTGAAGATGAATAAATTTTCTCCACTTCCATAGCAGCCTGATGCTGTGAGCTGCCTTCAGCTAGAAGTAAGTTTCCATCCTATTGATGTTCCAAACTGCTTCCATGCAGATGTGAGCTAACCTCCTCTTCAAGTAAAATTCCTTCATCTGGATGTTGTGAACTGCTTCCATCTTTATTTGGACTAAAAAGAAGATAGTTCAGGAAGGATCCCTGCTGTTTTCTTGGTCCTTTTCCTCCTCAGCCTTTCGTTTACAATACTCAGCTCCTGAGCGTTTTCTTTTTCCTCTTTCTTCCATTGGGCATTTGAATATTGTTATGTACTAACTGTGCTCCCGACTGCAAGCATTATAGCATTAAGATGGTTGACACACCATGTGGTTGGCGATTTAAACCACATTGCAGCCATCCCAACACATCTTTTCACTGCCTAAAGGTTCAGTGATTAGTAACATACACTCACTTACCTATTAAAACAGTTAGTTACAGAATTTACATGGAAACAAAATGACCTTTTTCGACATTATAACCCAACATATTTTTCTTTTTCAAATTTGATTTTTTTTCCTCGAATTTGACACCCGATTTAACTTGGCACCCTAAGTGACCGCCTAGTTCGCCTATATGTACAGGCCGCCCCTGCACTGGACCCAGAATCGATCCTTGAGGAAATCCACTTGAAACCTCCCTCCAATCTGACAACATTCCATTAATAGTTACTTTGTTTGTGGTTGTCTAAGCCCTATGTATCCACTTAATGGTAGTTCCACCAAGCCCATTCCTTTTTGCTGTTCAAAAAGGGTGGTTGGCTGGATGAAATCAAATCATAGATTAATTCTCATAGTACAATTATAAAATCCTGCTCCCACAAGCTGGGTGCCATACTGGGCAGGATCCCCACCACGAATGACAGTGAACACCTTGGGAGACCCAGAGATAGGAACCCTAGCAATGGCTATTGACAAAGAACTCACCTAGGAGGGAGATGTGGAGGATGTAAAGACCTCAGAGAGCCAGAAGCTCTTTGAGAAGCAGCTGGACCTGATCTGGATGAGCCAGGAGGAGGAACTGGCTGAGAATGGGGAAGGGAGCTTAGGTGGGTGTTTTATTTCATGGGTTTTAAAAAAATGAACTCAAAACCTATGTGTGCAGACCCCAAAGGTTACTGGTTCCCCTTTGTTCTTCATCTCTCTAAATGTTGACAAAAGTTGTGGAAGCAGCAAACAAAGGAATTGCCTTTCAGAGTAACCAGTTTATTTGAGCAATTTGGTTTGGTACCATTTTTATGTAGGTAAGTATATAAATATAAAGGGGTACACTAATAAAGTTCTGGATCTTACTAGGGTTGCCAGGTGACCAGTTTTCAACTGAACACCCGCTCGAAAAGAGACCTTCCCCAGCCCGGTGAAAATGCGTGAGTGAAGGTGTGGGAGAGCGAGCGATGTGGAGATGGAACAAGTGAGGCGGGGCATTGGAGAAGGAGCTGGGCAAGGGTGTTTGGTTTTGTTCAATGAGAAAGTTGGCTGAGATGCTGTCTGCCTCATTCTTATCATTAAAGGACAGAATATAAGAAAACTGTTTTTTTTTTTTCTGAAAAGAAAAGTGACAGCCTGCCAGTTCTTCATTAGCAATAATTTACCCTCCATTGTGCACAATCAGGGGCTAGAGTACCAGAAGGTGACAGTCAGTACCTGCACCTCCCAAGATGCTTTGTGGGTCAGAGGACCTCATCTTTAAAAGACTCATGCTCAGTGACACAGAAATCTGTTCAGTTTAGACATATATTTTCTTATGAAGAAGACAAATGTGTCCAAAGAACTGGACAAACTTAAAAAGGACTGTTACCATTTGTTAGCTGAAATAAAAACTTTGACCTTTATGTAAAGCGTCTTGCTGCTCCCTGAGTTAGACTGCAAGGAAGGAGCTGGTAAAGTCTATTTTCTTTTCCTTTGTGTTCTTTGTATATTCTTGTGACGCTGGGTCAGAAAGTGTTAAGCAACTAGCAGGGTAAATGATCCAGATTCAACCTTTAGCGCAGAGGTGGGCAAGTTGCGGCCTGCAGGCAATCCACTGGCAGGCCACCAGATAGTTTGTATACATTTTCAGAGCTGCCCGCAGCTTCCACTAGCCATGGTTCACTGTTCCTGCAGCTCCCATTGGACAGGAAGTGGCAGCCAGCATATCTCTGTGGACCGTGCCACTTCCTACAGCTCCCATTGGCTGGGAATGGTGAATTGTGGATAAATAAACTATCTGGTGGCCCACCAGCAGATTACCCTGACAGGCTGAAGGTTGCCCACCACTAGTTTAGAGACATGTTAGAAAAGTATATAAATAGTAATTAGGGCCGTTCCATGTTAAATAGGCTACAACTTTGAAATGCAAACCTGTATTGTTAGAGAATTAGAGATGATGATAATTGAATATGTTTACTTGTATCTTGTTAGATGTTAGCCATGTAAACAGACAGTTCCTGTCTATTATTATAGCTACTGATTCATAGATCAAAAGGCAATATTAACATTTATATGAACCTTGGGTGTAATAATGTCATTGTCTATATGTCTCTTTAAAGTTTGTGATAAACTGCTTAATGAATAAATTACCTTATGTTAATCCATGTAATAATTAACAGTGATGTTTGGGAAACAGAAGGTTACATCAAAGGCCTATTGTTCAGTCAAGGACTCTGTGCTGCCCAGGAACTGTATTAAAAAAACTTGGAACCTGATCCTTTTTATTTCAGATCTGCTTATGCTTTATTGGGGGAAACATTGAGCAGCAAAATTGGGATCTCCAATTGAATTTGGATTACCCTGGTTTGGAACATTGGACTGAATCTATGGACTAATTCTAAGAACTCTTTGCAGCTCCAAAACTCACCATCTCTACTATGAAATTGATCTCAGAAGTGTATTCATGTCTCTATGTATAATGGTCTTTTAACCAATAATCTTTTTTCTTTTAAAATAAATTCAGGTTACTTAAGAATTGGCTGTATGCATGTATTTAGGTAAGATCTGAAATATTCATTAACCTGGGAGGTAATGTGATTGATCTTTTGGGATTGGAAGAACTTATATATTTGACTTGGCTGTCTGGGAGGGAGCCCAAGGCTGGGTTGTTATAGGGAACTTTGGTTTTGGTGTGTAACCAGTAAGACATTATAGAAGCTGTTCAGCGCTAGCTTGGTAATCTAAACATTGGAATATCCACCGGCTTTGGGGATTGTCTGCCTCATTCTTTGCAATGTGCCCTAATTGAGTAACCTCAGTGTGGTCATCGTTGTCACCCCTCGTCCACCCCCCGGACCTTGGTCACAATTCCAAAGAGTAGATCTGGTGCAGTTGAAAGATAAGGGGGTAATTTATTAGTTTTATTTATTTGGGCTGTATAGAAACAAATGTTCCATAAAAAAATATTTCTTTGTCCAACATCAGCTATAAATCCCCCTCCTCCCCACCTGCCTCAAAACGATTACTTCACCACCTTCTCAGAAATCTGGGAAAGTAGATAAGGAGAGGTTCAGAGGCGGGCTACTAGCATGATCCGAGGAATGGAAAACCTGCCTTATGAAAGGAGACTCAAAGAGCTTGGCTTGTTTAGCCTAGCCAAAAGAAGACTCCGGGGGGATATGCTTGCTCTATATAAAAATATCAGGGGGATTAACATTAGGGAGGGAGAGGAATTATTTAAGCTTAGTACTAATGTAGACACAGGACAATGGGTACAACAACTGGATCACGAGGAAGTTCAGACTTGAAATTAGGCGAAGGTTTCTAACATTAGAGGAGTGAGTTCTGGAACAGCCTTCCAAGGAGTGATGCGGGGGCAAAGACATATCTGCTTAAGAACTAGCTTGATAAGTTTATGAAGGTGATATGATAGGATAGTTTAATTTTGGCAATTGTTTTGGATTATCAGCAGCTAGTCTGCTCAATGGTCTGCGATGGGATGTTGGTGGGATGGGATCAGAGTTACTGCAGAGAATTTCCTTTCCTGACTGCTGGCTGGGAGCCTTGCCTACATGCTCGGGTTAGCTGATCACCATATTTGGGGTCGGGAAGGAATTTCTCCAGGGCAGATTGCAGAGGCCTGGAGGTTTTTTCGCTTCACCCTGCAGTGTGGGGCAGGGGTCATTTGCTGGTGGTTCTCTGCTTGAGGTCTTCAAACCACCAATTGAAGACTTCAATAAACTCGGACATAGGTTAGGGAGTTTTATAGAAGTGGATGGTAGGAGTTTCGTGGCCTGGCTTTGTGCGGGAGGTCAGACTAGATGATCATATGGTTCCCTTCCTGACCTATGAGTCTATGAGATGGATTTGCACTGTAAATTGCTTACTGATGTTATCCAGCATTGGCAAGATACCACACTCAGGACCAAAGAAATTCCTGAAAGCTCTCATGCATTAGGGAAGATGGAGAATTTAGAAATCAACATTGATTGAAGGGCTAAAGAAAAGTAATATGGGTGTGAACTTATAGCAAGGAGTTAGCTAGCTGTTTTTGCCATTCTTGGGACCACATTCTCTGGCTCACTGGGCATCACCAGGGCGGGTGTGTTTTTGGTAGAGGCCTACAGTGCCCTCATGTTAGGAATATTTGGCTGATATTGGGGAAATTCTAGGCTTCATTTACATTTATGACCTCACTCCATTGAAATTGTTGATGCTGCCAGGCAGAGTGTGCTCTGCCTCTGCACGAGCAATGACCTTATCTCTCAAAAGGTACCATGTCCCTGGCTGAGTAATGGAACATAAGCCTGATTACACAAGAGTCCTGCATATCCATCTCAAAGATAGCAGGAATTCTGCTTGGTAACTCAAACCAGAAAAAATACTTATGGGAGGCATCTTTATCATAAACAGATAGCCTACAAACACCATTCCCTGAAAAAACCTGAGGACCAATCAGGAAACTGGATTTTCAAAGCTCAGGAGGGAATTTTTTGGGGTGTGTCTTTTGTCTGACTCTTCTGTTCTGTTGCTCTCTGCTCTGCAGAGTGAACTTTCTCTCTTCCAAGCTTTCTATCTTCTGTTTCCAGTGTAAGTACAAAAGGTAGAAGACAATAGGTTTTATATTGTTTTGTATTTACATGTGTGTAGTTTGCTGGAATGTTTAAATATGGATATTCTTTTGAATAAGGCTGTTTTATTCATTTTTCTTTAAGAAATTGACCCTGTATATTGTTCAACCTGATCAGGAACTATTTTATGTCTTTTTCTTTCTTTTTTTATATAAAGCTTTCTTTTTAAAACCTGTTTGAGTTTTTCTCTGGTTAAGGCTAAGGAACGAAGGGAGGGGGAAATCTCTTTGTGTTAGATTGACTAGGTTTGAATCTGCATAGCCTCTGGGTGAGGGGGAGAGACACTTGATCTCTCTGTGTTTGCATTTCAAGGACTTGAAACGGTATCTCCTAGGGCCAGCCAGGGAGGGGAGGCCGGGGAGAAAAAAAGAGGAGACAAGGGGAGGGGGTTATTTCCCTTTGTTGTAGACTCAGGGCATCTGAGTCTTGGGGTCCCCCAGGGAAGGTTTGGGGAGACCAGAGTGAGACAGGCACTGTAATTCCTGTCTGGTGGCAGTGCTATCAGATCCAACCTGGTAATTAAGCTTGGAGAGTTTATGCTAGGCATCCACATTTTGGACGCTAAGGTTCAGAATTGGGATTTATGCTTATGATAGTGTGGTGTCCATTTTTTCATAGCATTCGAGTTTGTGAATGATGTGCTGTCTGTCTCCACTTACGGTACAATTCTTTGTAACACAAAGCTTGCATATACTGTATTAGCAAATAATAGTCGAGACAAAAACGTACTGATATAAGAATTGTGTACTTCGTAAACAAACTTGTGGGGGGAAAGCAGATCAGATTTTAGAATTAATGGTTATCGGAGTGATAGTTTAATGCTAAAGATGCAAGTCTCTTTACATTGGGCACATTGGTTTGTGTCAACCCATCACAAATTAGTGGAGCTGGATTTTTTTAATCAAAACTTTTTTTCCCCCATGAAAAAAGCTGTGAAATGGTAATTTTCTTTAAAAATGCTTTTGAAAAAATATCAGGCTTTCATCAAAAATCCTTTTTTTTCCCCTCCCAATGAAAACACAAAATTATTCTAAAGGAAAATATGAACTAAAATCATTTTTTTTAAAGCCAAAATTTTCTTGGGGGAGAATTCCCACTCAGCTCTGTAAACTAATTATTTGTATTTTGGAGGCATTCATAATTACAGCTATGAGTAGGTCATGGATTACATGGTTTTATGAGACCTCCATGACTTCCTAAAAATTCCAATAATTCAGCCCTGAGTGATGGGGGTCCGGGTTTCCGTGATTTTTAATAAAAATGTTAATGCCAAAATTGTAGCCTTACTCATAATTATTACCTGAAAAAAGAGTCGTCTCAGGGTGGCTGTCTCCCTGATACACTTTCTGGTGCAAACTGATGCAAAGAATTCATTTTGCTTCTCTCAAATGTCCTTAAGTCTTATGTGCTCCCTTATCTTGCTGATAGTGCAATGGACCCACTGATTGTCTTGCAGATTTCCTGCTTAGATATTCTGAAGAAATTGCTTTTTCTTATGCCTGGCTACTTCCTGTTCAAATATCCTCTTAGGCCTCTTAATTTCTGTTTTACATTCCACTTAACTGTAGTTAATGCTCTTTTCTATTGGATTCAATTTGATTGGATTACTGTTTTCTGAAACATAGCTGTTTGGCACAAATAACCACTTGAAATTTGTTGTTTACTATATTAGTTTCTTCTTTTTTCTTGGTTAGAAGTCTGCGTGTCTTCTGTGATTCTGGCTTAAATAAATTCCTCTGTGAGTCTAAGGACTTTAATTTCCTTACTTTTGATTTTAGGATGATTTTTAATGAGCTTCCTCACTTTTAGACATTCCCCATCTCTTTCTACTAGTTTTTGGTATGATTCCCTCCCCAAATATACTGAATATATACTATGGTCAATATTACTCAGTAGCTCAACTCTAGTATCATTCTTGAACCAAGCCTTATGTGTTAGGACTAAGATGAGTATTGTCTCTACCTTCTCTGCTCTAGACCTTGCTGTTCCAAGAAGCAATTGTTCTTTGTGTCCAAGAATTGCTTCTCTACACCTTGTCCCATCATGAGATTGACCCTCTTATATGTGCATAGTTTCAGGTATTTGTAATGAGGTGACTTGCCCCATGGGCTGCAGCGCTCCAGACTAAGCCAACCCTGATTACAGGATGAGCCCCATCTGGGAGGAATCAAGTGATTCCAGTACAAAAGGAGTAAGCAGTTGCAGTGAAGGAAACTTATGTCTGTATGTAAAAATTCTTAATTTTTGTATTAAGTAAAGTTTTTTGTACCAAGGTACAAGGCTCTCCTTTCTTCTGCAAAATAAAGCAACCTTTCCTTATCCCTGTCTGGCTGTCATTGGCTCTCAGCTAGGCAAACCCGACATTTCGGTAACATGTAGATGCTGCAGAGAGCAAGAAGACTCCTGCAGGGCCCTGAGTCAGCAGGGGGGAAAAAGCTCAAACAGCAGGAGTGAGTGAGGAAAACTGTCCAGGCCTGGAGCCTAGGACAGACTGCAGAGGCCTAGCTAGTAAGCCCGTGGAGAAGGACAAATGCCAGGCAGAGGGTGCTTGGAAGCAGAAAGACTTTGTCGCTCAGGGAGGTGGTATTGTGCCTAGCTGAGCCTGGGATAGAGACACTGAGTTTGTGTTCTATTTTCAAAAACTTTGTGGTATTGTAGAATGCTTGGAGAGAGACTCTGAACTAGGCTTGGGGCCTAGAGAGGACTGCGGGTATAGCTACACTTGAAACTTCAAAGCGCTGGACGTACTCCACATCCTCTACAGGTGTAGCTTGCAGCACGGCTCCCAGCGCTGCTGCACTGTTTACACTGAGGCTTTACAGCACTGTATCTTGCAGCGCTCAGAGGGGTGTTTTTTTCACACCCCTGAACGTGAAAGTTGCAGCGCTGTAAAGCACCAGTGTAGCCATGGCCTCAGTAACTTGGTCTCCAGGAGGGGATTGTTTGAACGGAGTGAGTTCTTAAAGGGCCCTGAAGAGGGAGAAAACAGAGGTAGGGAGCCTGTAATGTGATGCTAGGCCAGGAGATGGAGCATAGGCGGTAGCTGGTCTGTTACATCACCAATTAGTACTGTTTGCTAGATTTAATTGTCTCTTTGATCTCTCTTTCTCTCCATTGTGCACTTCATTTCTCTTCCCTGATCAGGATGCTGGTAGTATAACATTGCTCCCAACAGATTCTAGTGTGTGATTGTCTCCACTCAGAATCTGTGTCTCTCTGGATTCTCTGCAGTGTTTTTAGGTGCATTGGCAAAGCTGTTTGAGCCCTCGTTGGAATAATAAAGGTGCTGCAGGTCAGGATGGAGGCAAAGAAGCAAAACTCTGTGTAGGGAGGCACTTTGGACTAGCATAGCAACTGGTTCTGAGAGTCAAGATGGAGCTGATTTGGCAGAACTGTGTGGGGAGCCAGGCCTAGAGTAACAGGGGTTCTGCAGATCAGAAATGGTACATCTGTAGAAGAGGGACGCTTACACTGTATGTGTTCGTAACCAGTGTTATCTGCCCCTGCCTTCATGTGCATCAAATAAACAAAGTTTCTTACTTTACTAAATGGACAAAAAGCTGCTTCAGCAGATCTTACACTTTAATATCTTTTAATACTCACAGGCCAGGCTAATCATAGTATCTCTGCACCATTGTTAGTACAGGTGTTGCAAACATCAGCTGCAAATTTTGTTCTGATCCTGGGAAGGGACTCCCCCCTAGTGAAAGAATAGCAAAGGATCCCAAGTGGAGAGGGAGGAGATTGGGGATACCTTGCCAATCACAAATGGGGACAAGTTCCCTCTATTTGTTGCACAGGCCAGTGGTGAAGCGAAAGGCCCTCAGAGATAGGCGTCCCACTGTCACTGACTCACAGACCCCATGCTCTCTCAGCTCTGTACGGTACCTGGGAGGGAACCCCTCTTCAGTGTGACAGCCCTTCTCAGGGGTCTTCTCTCTGTCTCTCAGGGGGTAAGCCCTGGGCACCACCACCTCCTGGAACTGCACCTCTTTGAGCCTCCAGCACGCCTGTCTCTCATTATGGGAACCACTTGCTCTGGACCCTCATGGGTGTCACAGTCTGGGCACTCTTGTACTGCTCTGGGAGAAGCTTAGCAAGTACTCTGGTGCAGCATGACTCCCCTCAGGTCACATTGTCCAGAGGAGTCACTTCCTGGGTCCAACCTCGGAGCATTCAGCAGCCTCTGTTCACGCCGTGAGCTCCTCACAGCAAATACACCTGGATGGGATGCCTTACATGCCCCAACAGGGCCATGCGCCCCACTTTGCAGTCAGCAGCAACTCTCAGCCCATGTTGTAAAGGTTTATTAGTTGACAGGAACACTGCATAGAAGAGAGCTAGCTAGCACACAAATAGGAACTTTCACAAAAGTCCATCTTGGGCGAATACAGGGCCTGCTGCTCTGGACTCCCCCCTCTGAGTCCCAAACCTGGAGACTGAGACCAGTTTCCACCAGGCCAGCCTCCTCCCCCTGTAGCCTGTCCTTTGTCCTTTGTCCCTTTCTCAGGCAAAAGGTCACCTGATCTTTGTTCCTAACACCTTGCAGAAGGGGTGGGGTGGGAGATGGTCATTGGTTGCTAGGTTACTGGATGTCAGCCATTCTCTGTGCCTACAGTACTTACACCTGCCCTCTAGGAGACTCTGNCTGAGACCAGTTTCCACCAGGCCAGCCTCCTCCCCCTGTAGCCTGTCCTTTGTCCTTTGTCCCTTTCTCAGGCAAAAGGTCACCTGATCTTTGTTCCTAACACCTTGCAGAAGGGGTGGGGTGGGAGATGGTCATTGGTTGCTAGGTTACTGGATGTCAGCCATTCTCTGTGCCTACAGTACTTACACCTGCCCTCTAGGAGACTCTGCAGGCTCACGCACTCTTATTCCACCATCTACATATTTAAGCACTACATAGAGGAAACTGAGATGCACACACAGTATTTACAGAAAACATTAAGAACATTCCCACTTCATCACCAGGGCTGGCGCTTCCATTTAGGCTACCTAGGCGTAAGAACATTCCCACTTCATCACCAGAGTTGGCGCTTCCATTTAGGCTACCTAGGCGGTCGCCTAGGGCAACAGGATTTGGGAGGGCGGCAGACTGCTCTGGAGAACCTCCTGCAGGCTTGCCTGCGGAGGGTCTGCTGGTCCCGCAGCTCTGGTGGAACATCTGCAGGCACGTCCACAGGGACGCCTGCGGCAGGTCCACCGAAGCCGCGGGACTGGCGAGCTGGCCCTGTGCCTAGGGCGCCAAAAACCCTGTCTCCGCTCCTGTTCATCACACCCACAGCCTTCAAAGTATTGCACTGGTACTGGCTTGGGCATAGCTTCCCAAAGCTCCTGAGAGACATAAGATTAGAGGGATAACTGCCATGGTTCTCTGACTGGGCATCACAGGATGAGGGCAACTACTGTGAGGAGAATCCCCAGAGCTTGTTACCTGCAATACACTTAAGGCAGAAGAAGGGGGAAGGAGGAGGAGGGGACATTTGGGAACGAGTGATTGTGGGCAGGCTGTGGTGGGGAAAGTGAATTTTCCGCCCTGCACTTCTCCCTTCTCTAATCCCTTTTCATTCTTCCCTTCTTCTGTTTCTCTTCCAACTTCTCTTCTGATCCCCTTTTCTTTCCTCTTTCTTCCTTTCCCCATTTTCTTTCTCTACTTCTTCCCCTTTCTTTCCCCATCTCTATTTTTTCTTTACCATTGTCACAGTTCAAGTAACTGCATCTGAATCCCCCTTCTATGGTCCAGCAAGGGCACCCACTCTAGCGCTTCCAGCTCTCCTGGCCGTCACAATGTTTGGGTGAAGGCTTATGTCTCACTCCCTTCTGACTAGGGTATTTCCAGGCTGCACAGACCATTGACTATACTGTGATATCCCAGAAAGAGATTTTGCCTAAGCTGGTCTGCTTACCCTTATTAGTCTCTGAAGAAAATGTAATTGCCCACTGTTTATAAGGTACCACAGTGCACTTCCCATGTAAGCCTATTTTATTAAAGTAAAAGCCCTACTGAGAAGACATCTTAAAAACAGTAAACCTACATGCATGTTAATAAGCTTACTAGAGATCACCTCAACTGTAAGCTCTGGCAGGAACAGTTCTTCAAACCTTCCTCCTCCCTTCCCCACAAGTTTCTTTGTGGTTTCAAGTTTGTCACAGCTTCAGCTCAGAACAAGCTCCAGTCTTATGGGACCTCAGTAGGCTCAGTCCTTCCAACCTTTCCCAAGGGACTGAGGTCCTCTGTGGATGGATCAAGACAAAGGCCCTGAGCTATTACCCCCAAATCCTTTTTTTTCTTTGTATGGTCCCGGAAGAATCCAGTTTGAATCAGTGGTGCAAGTAGAAATAATTTCTTGCTGGTATGCTGCACTCATGGCAGGGACACAAAGGGAGGCGGGCGTGGTATGTTACCTCTTCCCAGCCCAGGGCCCCTGCACTCTCCCCATCTCCTCCCAATGATCCACATTCATCCTACATTACCTGGGGGGAGGTGGTGGAGGCTCTGTCCTTCTCCCGTTGCGCCAGAGACGTCTTCTGTACAGACCCCAGGCAGGATGACTCAGGAGACATAGCTGCATGAAAGGGCTGGGGACCAGACTGGAGGCAGTAGAACAGCACCAGTGGAGCTGCCAATGTGGGGCCACCTGGTGGCCCCTACGTTCTGCTCCTTTCGCTGGTGCAGAGTCTGGGAGATCAGGGCTCCCCGGAACCGCAGAGGTGAAAGGAGCAGAAGAACGTGGGGCTGCCAGGCAGCCCCAGGCTGGGAGCTCCTCTGGCGTGGGTGCTGTACCACCCCCAACCCCACTCTCAACCTTTCCACACAGCTGTCTCGCCTGAGTCGTCCTGCCTGGGGTCTGTACAGCAGCCATGCTAGAGGACAGGGCTGGGGGGTGGAGGGGGAGCCTCGAGGCGGTACAGCTGTGCCAGAGGAGATGCTGGCATGGAGCTGCCTGGTGGCCCCACATTCTGCTCCTTTCCCTGCTGCAGTTCCCAGGAGAGCCCTGACCTGCAGGGCTATCCCCGGAACTGCTGTGATGAAAGGAGCAGAATGCCTTCATAGGCACAACATGGCTTAGAATTGTGCACATTTGGTTGCTCCTCCCACTCCATAGCTATTCGGAGGGTTGAAGGCCTCGCCTTTTTTATCAGACCTGGCTGGAGATAAGGCACATTTTACCTTTGACCTGACCCATTAGTCTCTTGAAACTTGACCCTCTCTTCAGTTTGTTTCCCATCTCCTCGAGCCCTGGAGGCTCTGGAGTGCTATCACTGTACTGAGCTGAGTACTTGCTTAAACACTTGTACAGGAGGGAGCACTGGACTGGTTTTTTGTCTCTGGCGTAGGTCAGTGAGGTGGGGTCAGGGAAATAAGTGGGC
>NC_133769.1:140867287-140880894 GCF_003597395.2 Chelonoidis abingdonii | reverse complement strand
GGGGGACCCCAAGACTCAGAAGCCCTGAGTCTACCACAAAGGAAAATAACCTCTCCTCCCCTTTCTCTCTTTACTTCCTTCCAGGCTCCCCTCCGTGGGTTATCCTGGAAGATTACTAGCTTGAAACTCCTGAATTACAAAAAGAGAGGGCCATTACCTACCCCTTTCTCCTCCCAGTCTTTCCCTGAGAGAGAACCGGGCACAGGGATTCAATCCCCTAGACCTCACTTAGAAAAGAAAATCCAACCAGGTTGTTAAAAAAGAAAAGCTTTAATATAAAAGAAAGAAAGAACATAAAAATGCCTCTGTATCAAGATATACTATACAGGAGTAATGCTTAAAAGAAAAATAATGAATAAACAGCTTAATTCAAAAAGAATACAATTAAACTTCCAAACTACACACAGAAATACAAAAAAAAATCAATACCTAGGTTTTTACCTTTTACTCACAAACTGGAAACTGAAGATAGAACTTGAAGATAGAATCCCTTGCCACAGACAAAAGAACAACAAAGGGACACCACACCAAACATCCCTCCCTACTTGAAAAATCCGGTTTCCTGATTGGTCCTCTGGTCAGGTGTTTGGTTCCCTTTGTTAACCCTTTACAGGTAAAAGAAACATTAACCCTTAGCTATCTGTTTATGACAGCCTCCCTCTCAAAAGGCAGATCCCTGTCGCAGACACGACTGAGCCCAGGAGCTTAGCTGGAGCTAAACATGGATTGGACGTTTTCGATCCCTTCTACAATGCATGTTCTCATTATCCACAGTAAATGAAAACAAGGGTATTGGAGGGTATCTAACCCTCCTGCTTCAGGGCATGAACAAGCCCTGAGCTAGTGGGGTCAGGTTATCCCATATGTGCCTCTTATAGGGTTCTTGCATCTCCCTCAGAAGCAGCTGGGGCTGTCTGTGGGGCAGATAGAACGCTGGGCTAGATGGCCTCCAGGTCTGATGAAATCAGGCAATGGCCCTGATCACAGCCAGCATCCACAAAGGGGCTGTTGCCACTACATTGTATTTGAAATTCACATAGAACCTGGATGAGCATGAAGGATAACAGAGCAGCTCCCCCTCCATTCATCCCTGGGCATGGGTGTGGGCCGTGCACTGGGCATACAGTCTTGCTAAGAGGTATGTTTAGGAAAAACTGCAGCTCCTCAAGATGAACAAGCAGGCAAGCTGTCTGCCCTTAGACAGCCCATTAGTCTTAACAGCCCCTCGGTTCAGCCAGAGACTGCGGCCGAAAGGGAGGAGCTTTTTCCCCCTACTCTGTAGCATCCGGCTCTCACAGAAAAGGTTTTGGTGTCTGTGTACTAGGCTTGTTTTTGCAACCCCCCAGTGAGTCAGGCCTGGCTTGCCCCCTTGAAGTCTACAAACACCAAGTGGTGGTGTAAAAAGTTTCCATGCAGTGACGTTTAGCACAAGCAACATGCCACAAGGCCACGTTTTGCTTAAATCCCTCCTCTCTCTCAGGAGGCCTTCGCTAGGTTCCGTGTTCCACTCCGAGGCCTTTTGTCACTTCACGCACTTGCCTCATCATCAGTTGTCAATGCCAGAAAAAAGTAACCTCCTGCTACAGTTGAATCAGTGGGGGAGGGTGTCAGCAAATCAGTGCTGAAGGGGTGGTGGTGAGGTGGGAAGGGGCTGGGGAAGCGGGATGAGGGGAGAATTTCTTGCAAGGAAACTGGAAAAGGTTGTACTGGGTTTCTTGTGGATGCCACTTTTGCCTATCCATCATGACTCAGGGCCCTCTGTTGCACCGAACTTCTGTCTCTTAGGTGACAGGGACCTTGGAAATATCCATATGCTGAACAGGGAGGTGCAAGGATTCCACCGGAGACCCCACCACCATCCCTTTGCTGCCATAGTCCCTGGGAGCAGCGCTGGGTGTGCTCTTGATAGTGAATGCACAGGTGAGGGCCCAATTCATGGTAGCCGGGGGAGCTCCTGAGGTAGGAGTCGGTCTGAGATAAGCTGCAATAGGCTGATCAGTCAGGGGGGATGGGGTGGAGTGGGGGTGTACGTGTGGCCACAAATTGTGATTGAAAGTCACTCTGGAACCCCCTGTGGACTAGGCGTCTGAGACTAAAGCAGAGATTTGGATCAAGCCTGCCCGACTTTGCTTCAGAATTGCCCCCTGAGCTCCAGCATGTTAGTAGGATGGCTAGTTCTGAAAGAACAACCTTCCTTGCCTGTGGGACAGCTTTCCTTCTGCAGAGTCTCATGGCTTGCTTTGCAGTGTTCCCATGGGCCGCGCAGCTCACTCTGGGGCTGAGCGAGAAGGAATCCAGCTGAAGAGCTGAGTCTGATATTTTTCATCTTGCTCTGAAACCAAAAGGGAATTTGTTTCATGTGGAGCCCAAAGTTCTGTTTACATGTTAATTACGCAGCCCCATGTGCTACTACTAAAGAGCTTGAGAAGCGCTGTGCAGAGCTGCATGTGGGAATGAACTAGCCTTTAGACTGCACCACATCCTGCTGGAGATTGCCAGACATGCCCAGTGTTGGGAACAGAGGAGATCAAAGACATTTACTGACATCTCACCTGGCCTGTGCTCCCTGCAGTCCTGTATATGGGATAAAACAGACTGGGTGCCTCGTTGCTTCTCTGCCCTCCTAGCCTTACAGCTCCCAATAAGAAGTTGCTCAGACAGTTAAAGGCCTGGGGACCACAAAGGTCCCATACTGAGCTGAGGGTCTGCTTGGAATTACAGCTGCTTTGGATTGGGTGATGGGGGGGCAGGTGCAGGTTCCATTTGATTGACAGCTCACAAATGCCTTTCTGAAAGATATACTCTTGCTCAACCAGAAGCTGCAGATTTGCTGCAAGCATCACAGGGGGAAATTCTCTGGGCTTGTGTCATGCAGAAGGTCTGTCTAGGTGATCATAGTGGTTCCTAGGCCCACACATACCCATCAGCTAGAAAAATGTCATTGCCCCCACAGGTTGAAGTAGCCACATACCTGGTGTCATCCCCAGGGTGGATGGAGATGCTGGAAGTATTGCAGTTTCTCTATATTATTCATGTTTAAAGGTTATCAGGCATCCAGTCAAAAATTAATAAATAAAATCACAGAAAGGGCCAGGACTCATAGAAAGTCAGTTTAATTTTGACCAAATTCAGCAGAAAGCTTCTAAATACTGTGACAAAGTTCCTCCTCTACCTTGGTGGGTCCTGTGCTTATTGGCAGATTTGCTCACCTCAGTGATCTTCCCCACAGTCTGGGTCAACTCCTCCTGTATCTGATCAGGAGTTGGGAGGTTTGGGGGGAACCCAGGCCCGCCCTCTACTCCAGGTTCCAGCCCAGNATACACACTTAGTTATTTGTACTATGCTATAAAGATATAGGACCTGATTCTCCACTGTTTACAGCTTGTATAGTTATTTATACCCTTGCAAAGTGGGAGTAAACTATTATGAGGTGAGAATGGCAGCTTTTTATATTCACTGTCCTTATTTTCACAAGTGTAAGTGACTACTTATGTGTTAAGAAAATCAGTTCCACAGAAGTGCTACAATCATGTATTTGTTTTCCTAATGCTGAGACCTGTTGCATTGTGCCACATCTCACTGCTGAACGAAATGCAGGGGTATTTAATACTGGCATTAGACAAAGGGCCAGAATTTGGGCCCAGATCTATGCCCTTTGTTCATTTAGTGTCACTAGAGAGCTACAGAAAGTTGGTTTATAGAGCCTGCTGGGGATTAATTGTGCATAAGTGATTCTCATGGCAACACACAGCCAGTGTAGATAACTCTTCTCCAGCCTCTCTTGCCCCATTCAGAAGAAATGAGCCCACTAGATTCTGGTGATCCTCACTGATGGAATCCTCGTGGGGGGGCTGACATTCTAGCCCAAGTTAGATCAGCTCTGTGGCTGCTTTAACTTGGAAAGTCAGTTGCCTTCATGCTCAGGATGGGTGGAAAACTACCTATCCCTCTCTCTTCTCAGATGCAGAGCATAGGCATGTGTGAGGTTCCAGCCCAATAAATGCATTCCATGACATGTTCATGTATGGCTTGGTGTGTCAGACAGTGGGATTTTAAGTCTTATGTGTGCATTTCAATGCACAAGAACTTTGCCCCAAGAATTGAGTCTAGTTAGAAAGATTAAGGTAGAGGGCAAACTCTTCTGCTATATTCAGCTGTTCCCTCTTTCAGAAACTAAATCATCAAAATTGAACAACCGTACAGCATTTCTTCAAGGACCGTATACTGCTACCAGGTTCAGAAAAAGAACTTGTAAAATGATGGGTAACAGCACCATCTGGTGATTCCTGCCATAACAGCAATCATTTTAAAAGCATGCATTAAATATATGCTGCTCTGAGGGTGCACCTCCACCTCCTCAGCCTGTGCACTACGACCTACATTTGCAAATCTGGGGGATCTAAAATTAGGCACTTAAACAAATGGTCTGATTTGTTTCTGCGCTGTTGTGCACCCACAACACACATTGACATCAGTAGTAATTGTGGTTGCCCAGTGCCTCTAAAAATTAGGCCACTTTTATTGACGTGCTTAGACAGAGACTTAAGTACTGAACTTTAAGCAGCCATGTGTGAAAACTTTGGCCTGTGTCTTGAACTGTTCTGTCAATACCATTCTGAGAGGGACCATCTCCTCATCTATCAATAGGTATTTAGTATCCAAGCATGCTCTGGGTGCTAAATAAGGTAATATAGAGAATATAAGTGAAAGTTAATTTTGCAGAAGTCTTAGGAGACTGTGGACACCCAAAACTTAGTTAAAATCAGAACTTGGTAAAAATGAGAAACATACAATATCTTATCAGCAAACTGGGTTACAAAAGAGTGTTAGAAGATTTTTTTAAACTGCAATTTGTCAAACTGGAGTTTAGCTTCGGATTATATTATATGATTATTTTCATTCTTCTCTTTCTATGTGTAAGAAAAATTTCTTATCTGATTTGTAGTTGAGGTGCAGGAGGTTCTGTAATGGGTTGGTTGATAGCTTCCCCTCTTCCCTTACTTCTACCCTAACTATCTCCCAGAACATGTGCAAATTTTCTCAGTGATTGACTTGGCTTCACAATATGTCTTGTGTCTGCACATGAGAAATAGAGGAAGAAAACCAGGGCCAGCCCTAAACTTTTTCACAAAATAACCTTCTTGCTTTAAAAGTGGTATGTGTTGTCTTCTGGCTGATTTTCCAAAGAGCCCTCAAAAAATATTTTTAAAAATGAATTTTTCAAACAATCAGTTAAAAGAAACCCATTATGCTAAAGTACTTGCACAAACTATATGTAGATTGTGCACTGATCAATGCCCTAAAAGTGACTTAGGTGAAAGTGACATTGTAGAAAAAATAATGTTAGATTTGTGATTTTCATATACTTTCATTCCTCACTTTCTGGATTCAGTTTTATTTTCAGATACATACCCAGTGTCAGTATTACAGTTCTACAATGGAATCCCAGGAGGTTAGAGGGTCATGGCCATTAAAAATACCAAGACTTTTTCCATTTGTGAAAAGAGCCTTAAAAAGCTGCAGAGTCAAAAGAGATGTACATTTCCTCTGAAAAAAAACTACAAGGAGACCTTGTGGCACCTTAGAAACTAACAAAAGATGCCACAAGGACTCCTCGTTGTTTTTGCTGATGCAGACTAACATGGCTACTACTCTGATTTCCTCAGGACACATTCCTATTTTGGGGTGAAAAGCTCTCTGCCTAAGCCTTGCAAGGTGCTTGTAGTGGGGCAGCTGCCCCACTCCTGCAGACTAGGGGTAAAAGCAGCCCTGGAGAAGGCTGCAGCTGGGAAAAGCTAGGCTGGTTGGGGAAGCAGCCACAGCTGTGGCCAGCTCAATCAGGGCCCAGCTGGCCCTTATGAGAGGGCTGGGGGCCAGGAGCTGAGAAGGAGACTCTCTCCCTAGCTTCAGAGAGAGAAGGACCTGGCTGCCTAGGAGCTGAGAAGGGTACTAAAAGTGGAACAGTTCTGGGGAAGGACAGAGGGAGATGGGGAGCTCCAGCCTAGTAAAACCCCAGGCTGAAGGCCTTGTTAAAAGGCCTAAAAAGGTACTGGGGCTGCAGAGGGGCAGCCCAGAGACAGGCAAAGGCAGCAGATCCTAACCCTCTTGCTGATGATGACTGGTTTACAGACTGCAGTCCTCCCCAGGGAGGGGGGGCTAGATAGTGACTGGCAATAGCCACTGAGGCAAGGTAGGGATAGAGGGTTAGGGGTTCCCCTGGAAGGGGAGACCCAGGTTGTGGGGGCACTGCCAAGGGGCAGCACCACAAAGTAAAGGGGCACTGGGGTCTGGGAGGGACACAGGGCCAGCAGCAGGCAAAACAGCAGCCTGCAGAGGATGCTTTGGGCTGGAAGACCTAAATCACAAGATGACCAGCAGGAGGCGCTGCACTGGTGAGTCTTTGCCCTGCTACAGCACTGCATCTCATCACCATTCACTGACTTCTGTGAGTAGGGTGACCAGGCAGCAAGTATGTAAAATTGGGATGGGGGTGGGGGGTAATAGGAGGCTATATAAGAAAAAGACCCAAAAATCAGGACTGTCCCTATAAAATTGGGACATCTGGTCACCCTATCTGTGAGGGCTGGGAGTTCTCAGCACCATGTGGGATTGAGACCTCTCCCGGATAAAACTTGATCTTAATCCAAATGAACCAGTTTTTGTATATCAGAGTTGAAGACTTCAGACTTTACTATGGATGATGTTCCAGAAAAGTTTGCTAAATCTTCTGGGGTTTGCTGGGAAATGAAAGTCCTCATATTAGACAGAAATGCAACCCTTACCCAGAACAAAGTAAGAAATAGTCTAGTAAGATTAAGAATGTCCTTGCATCTGGAGATATGGAAATGGTGATGCTAAAATAACTGAACTCCATGAGCGCTATTGGAAGTGGCATCATTAACAGCAGAAGAAGAAGAAGAATATGGATATATAGCATCTGAAGAACCGTGGTCTAGCAGGCCAGGTGATTGCTCATCAGCCTGAATGTGCCAGTGAGCACAATCTTGGATTTATCTGCATTTCATTGGATACTTTTGAATTCTACCTCCTTTCTTCATCACTGCGGATAACAACACCGTTCTGCCTGTCACTCAGGCCTGAAACCTGGTCGTCATTTCTGACTCAGATCTCTCTCTAAGTCCTTGCAACCAGGCTATGTCTTGCTGATTCTCTCTGCATAATAGATATGGCCTTTCTTATCTATCAGTATAGTTAAGACTCCCCTCCAGGCTCTCATCTCCTTGCTGGCCTTCACAAATACAATTGTGGTTTTCATATCTGTTCAAAATGCTGCTGCAAAGATCACTTTGCCCATATCACCCCTATCTTTGCATCCTTCCTCTAGCTCTCCCTTCTCTAGCACACCAAACATCAGCTACTTTTGTCTTCACTTTCAAGGCTCTTCACAGTCTATCCCCACTTTACTTACCTCCCTTTTACTATTGAGCTGTCAGTGTTTACCTCTGATCAGGCCATGATGCCAGCCTCCATCATTCACCTATTAAACTTTCTAACAAGCTCCTTCATGCTGTCCCTCACACTTGGGAGACACTCCCTATAAACATCCCCAAAGCTACCTCATTATTCACCTCCAAATTCCTCCTTCAACCATTCCTTTGCTGGGATGCCTACAAAAAACTTGACAATGGTTAGGCTGTTGGTGGGTTGAGATCACTGCCTGTCATGCTAACCAATATTGTTTTGTTGTTTTCTTGTACTCCTCCTCTGTCTGTATGCCTATGTCTTTTACTTAAATTGTAACTTCTGTGGATAAGGGACCATTTTTTTGTTCTATTTTTATCTACAGTGCCTTGCACAATGGAGTACTGGCCTATGACCAGGGTGGCTCTTAGGCACTATGATAGTAGAAAGAGATCATAAGAATGTCAAAGATATGTGCATTTATAACTTCTCAAGATGTACACGTGTGCCCCATGAGACTTGTTTCAGAAGCTTCTATGTGTCAAGAAACCATGCCTGCAATTTTCAAGGGGATGCCAGAGATATATTGTTTGAAGGACAACATGATTTTGTATGGATCAACTTCAGAAGAAAGTTAAAGGTAATATGTATGCTGAAGTATCATGGCCTTACTGTGGAAACATAAACACAATATTGCCAATACCAAATGTGCAAAAATCAGGCAGCAAAATTATGAGTAGCTTAATAATTATGAGGTTTAAAAAAAACACAATTTCTTTTGGTTTATGTTCAGGCTTTTATCTACAATGATGGCTAGGAATTTACTCTCTTTCTATAAAACAAAAGCTCAGAGTCTCCTGAAATAACAAGATTCCAGGAACCGGCACCTGAAGAAAAAACATGAAATAGGGTGACTTGCAATAAAAATCATGAGTTGGCAACAGGCTGAAAATGCCAGTTAAGTGCATGCTTGCTAGCATTAATGGAGTTCACGTTATCACAGGTGGGGCAATGAACCTCAAATGTGACTTTACTAAAAACCAGTGAGGAAACACCTAGCTCTTGTGACAATGAGAAACTACACTCCACCTTGAGCTTCTGTAAATATTATTCCACATGACTCTTCCAGAAAGGCAGAGCTATAACTTTAAAGACAAAAACACAATCAGCAAACTTTTTTTTTTTTTTTTGAGCCGAGCACACCAAGATTGAACTCTTACTCGCACTGGATCCCCCCCACCCCCGCTATGCCCCTCAACACTTGGATTCTGCCAAGCTGAGCCTGCCTACCAGACACCTGGATTTAGGGAGGCAAGGTTGGGCACTTCCTTTTCCCTGTTATATACTTCTTCACTACCAGGCAGCCAGCATTGCAACAGCCCAGTTTGTGCTAGTTTCGACTAGGTCAGACAGAATCTGGACCACAAGTGAAACTTTTCTGGTGCATCTTGTCAAATCTATAAACCTAGGGTATGCAGAAGTCATAGTACATTAGCCAATTATATTGAACAGGGACTTTATTTTGGGACATCTGACTACCTGATGTATTCATCCACTCTGTGCCCTGAAAGAATACTGCACTATCCCAATGTTCTCTGCAGCATTTCTGGGTATGTCTACACTGGATTATAAGTCTGGATCTGTAGCACCCAGGCTTGTGGACTCAGCGATTCCATGCCTGCTCTTGAGCATCCATGCTCCACTGCAAACCTGGGTTTATAATTGCTGGACCCAAGTCTCCCAGCTGTGCTAACTCATCCACACTGCACTACACAGACCTTCTGACTCAGGTCAGCAGGTAGAACTGCACCCACACTGCAAAATGACAGGTCTTGGACCCGAGTCACAGCAGGACTCAGGGCATGTCTTCACCGCTGCACTAAATTGACTCTAAACACTGAGCACTATTTCCATTTTTTTCATAGTAGTTTGAAAAATGGATTGATAACAGAGACAACAATCAGAGTTCAAATGTCACTCCTTTTTGGTGACTCTTTACACTGGATTGTCTCTTTTCCTTATGCAAACAGCCTACAGACTCCAGGACCTGGCCTCATGGTAGCTACTCATGGCCTGATTCCTGGAATATCGGTTATATATTCTGGTTTTATTTATCCTGTTTTATAAATTCTTAATCCGAATAGAAAATGTGGGTATCAAGCTGAAGTTGCTCAGAAATGTGCTGTGGTGTAAATGCTGTCACTCCTATTAACTCCTGTGGCAAGCACTTGTTAAAATACACTGGAAGCTTAGGGGAAAGTTTCTGAAGCTGTGAAAGAGATGATTAGTTCAAATCTCACCTCTTGTTAGATGTTTAGATTCCCATGCAACTGACTAAGGTAATCAACCCCAATCTAGAAGGCAAGTGGAGAAGAGATGTTGAACCCTCCCCTCTTCTCCTCCCTCACACTCAAATTTTTAAAATATATAAATAAACAGAAAATTGAAGAACTTTCATGACATTACTGCAGGCACAAAACCTGGGTTTCTAAGAGGACAAACCCAATGCTATACACTGCACCCCATTGCCTTTCAGAGTGACTAACCCCATTTGGTTCATCTTATCTCTTCCCGTTGTAAACCACACTCCTCTCCCAAGGATTCCTAGGCACTACTGTAATATAATGCAAAACTTCAATCTACACATGCTGCATTGGTGTAAATGTGTTTAAACAAGTAACTTATTCCACTTTCAAAGATAGATATCCATCTTCATTTTTGAGGTGTGTTAGAATGATCTCAGTAACATCAATTTAGCAAATCAATTTATAATTTTAACATTGCTACATAACTCTTAGAGTTGCCACAATTCCTTTACCATGTAAATCAGAGGGTCTAGCTGCAGAATGTGTCACTTTGGGTACAGGGCCTTGGTTTTATTCATTAAATCAGCAGTTCTCAAACTTTAGCAACCTGAGGACCCACATTTTGATTTAAAGTTTTTCAGGACCCCCAAGCCATTTGCTCAGCCCCAGGCCCCACCCCTGCTGCATCTCTTCCTGCCCCTGCTCCACTGCTTCTCCTCCTCTTCCTTGCCTCTTTCTGCCCTTCCCCCAAGCGTGCCCACTCCTCCCTCTCCTTCCTGGTGCCTCCTGCATGCCAGGGAACAGCTGTTCAGGGGTATGCAGGAGGCACTGAGAGGGATGGGAAGGAGTTGAATTGATCAGTGGGGCCAGAGGACCCCCTGGAGTTCCCTTGTGGACCCCCCCCAACCCCAGTTTGAGAAACTCTGCATTAAATGATGCTGGTTTTGACTCATCGCCAAGAGGCTTGACAGAGTTTATCCGGGAGGTTAGAGTGTGCCTGAGGGCCTGAGTTCGAGCACCAAACAGAGATGGTGGCAGGAAGTAGCAGTAGCAAATTCAAGACAATTGCTGACTGAGCCCTCGGTAGTACTGACCAAGGGCAGTTTAAATGATTGTATTCAATTCAAAATATGAAAAGATGTGAGGAAAAAAGACACAGGTTACTTTGCCGCCTGCCATCAAAGTGAAGGGTGTCTTGAAAGGCGATCTTGGTTCCTTGACATTGTCTTCCTGTTTCAAACCCTGTATAGCTGACAGGTGAAAAACTCCAAGGAATATGAAAGTCAAATGCCTAAACTTTTGCAGAAATGTAAAGAATCAGTTCCAACAAGGGCACTGGAACAATCTGTATAGTGATGGTGCTGAGAGGCACTGAACCAAACTGTAAACCCTGTATGTGATGGAAACCACTTCAAGCCAGGGGATGCTGTAGCACTCCCAGAACCCCTAGTTCCAGCACCTATGAACAGGGCTGCTGAGAGCGGGTTTGGGCCCCAGTGAAAAAAAAATTTTGGGCCCCCCAGCAAGGGTGGACCGGCTAAACAGGGCTGGGGAAGCCAGGCCCTGGGCCCCCTTCTGGATCACCGGGCCCCAGTAATTTGTACTGGCTTCTCCCCCGTCTTGTCATCCCTGCCTATGAATTCCAGCTCAGAGCCATGAAATGCATGCAAAACTGTCATGTGGTCACATCCCCCTGCTGACCTACCCTGAAAGTCTACTTCACTGGAAAATTTTGGTTGGCAGCTATGTTTTGGAACGGATGAAATGGTCTGATGTACTGGTTCCTTGGGGTACCAGATTTCCAACTAAAGCCAACACGCTCCAACAAAACAAATTGAAGGAGCAAGACAGTTCAGGAAAATCAGTTTCCATGGAACTTTTATTTTTCTTTTCTGAAAATCCAAACATTTCAAAAAGATATTCTGGCCAAAACTGTAAATATTCTGATTTGGATATGTTGCCACAATGCATCATGTAAGTTGTAGTTTAGTTGCTTTATGTTCTCATTCTCTTCTATACACCAGACTATATCTCCCACACAGCACCATGGCTGGGGCCTCCAACCATGCACTGCCTCCCCACCCCAAGAGGGAAGTTTTGGTGCATCAGTGGAGATGTAGGCTGGTCACAGAGTAGAATGGGGATATGAGGCAGCTGACTTAAAACTCCCATGAGTGGTTGTTTTGTTTTTGTTTGTTATGTTTTCCTGAAATACTTCAATATATGATTTTTCTCCTCAAAATTGAATTTTTCCTCTGTATAATCCCCCACTTTCCAACCAGGTCTAGCTCTGACACAGTCCTTTTTGGTGTTTCTACCAAGCGTCTCTGAAAACCCATACCAACCTCCCTGATGCTGGTCCTCTCAGGAGCTATTCCAAGTTGAGATGGTCTCCTACCTGATAGGAGTCCAGATTTATTTCTACATGCACTAATCTGCAGTACTTTTTCCAAAATATTTTCAGTCTGAAAATCTTTCTTTAAATTCCACAGTGACAATGAGCCTCCTGCCTCCACCCTTCCACTCAGGAGCAATGTACTAATTTGTCAACATTCCCCTAAGCTTCTAGTAATAAGACAGTACTCTCCCCCTTCTGCTGAGCAATTGCTCTTTTATTCAATGAAAAACACACTAAATAATATTCAATATCTCCTAATTTAATTTTTTTTTGTTAGGAACCAAAATAAAAATTGATGCAAAGCACAAATGACAACTGAATCTTCCTCTCTGCTGCCACTCAGGATGTGAAGGGCTTGGAAAATCTGTGTCAAAGTAATTCATTCTGTACTGGAACTGCACCAGAGCAGTTATTGAGAAGGACAGTTGAGTCAGCATCTCTCTGGTTTTTATATACCTGGTCTGTGACTCATTCCACCACGAAACTTGCAAAGTATATTCAATATCTGAAGAATGTCAAAAAAATTGCCCAAGAAATTTCTCAGGAGGAAAGAAGTTTTGATGTTTGCCATGCATTCCTGGTAAGACTCTTTACTTTTCATCCTTCCCAAACAATTTTAAATGTGGAATGGCAGAGCGAAGGAATGACAGCTAAGAAGAGACTAGGGCAATCTGAGCTGAGTCACTTGGGCACCACAAGAGGCTCTGTGCAGGCAGGATTGGGGTCATGGGTTTCAGTTAGCCCCACTGTAATTAATAGGTTTGTTTATGTTGGATGAGAACGTTTACTAGGATATTTACTCTCTCTCTTGCTCTCAATATCATGGTAGGGACTGGATTTTATCATCTCTAAACTCTTCTTGATAGACAGGTGGCTAGCCAATAAACTGATGAACTGGAGGAAGCTAAGAAAAGAGCAATAAAAATAAAGAGGAATGTGGTGGGATATATTTATAAGGGTTGTCTTCTGGTCAGCCCCTTTGTGAGGTCAACAAAGATCAAATGGCTAGCAAACAATTGTACACCTAAAAATGGTACAATTTCACTTACAAGAACAAGTCTGGTGTTTGGAAATTATTATATTTCTCCCTTGATTTCCCCTATAGAAATACTGATTCCACAAACGTAATCAAGCAATTGGTTGTCATAAACAGATAGCTAAGGGTTAATGTTTCTTTTACCTGTAAAGGGTTAACAAAGGGAACCAAACACCTGACCAGAGGACCAAATCAGGAAACCGGATTTTTCAAAGCTCAGGGAGGGAATTTTTTGGGTGTGTGTCTTTTGTCTGTGACTCTGTGCTCTCTCGGCTCTGAGAGAGAATCTCTTTACCTTCAGGTTTTCTAATCTTCTGTTTCCAAGTTGTGAGTACAAAGATAGAAAAACAATAGGCTTATATTGTTTTTTTTGTATTTACATGTGTGTAGTTGCTGGAATGTTTTAAATTGTATTTCTTTTTGAATAAGGCTGTTTATTCATGTT
>NC_133769.1:140734908-140866022 GCF_003597395.2 Chelonoidis abingdonii | reverse complement strand
ATGTTGTAATGAACGTATGCACCATGGGTCTTTGGCAGTTGACTTGTATATGGCACCCAATTCCAATATCACATATAAGCATCCACAATATCTCCAGCTAACATGATCACTGGCGTCAATCAGTAGGATATAATCCTTGCAGACCTGCTGCACCTATGTGACTAAGAAAGAAACAACAAAAACGCCTCAGTGGCTTCCCTTGAGGATTGAGCGGGATACTTGAGGCCTCAAACCATCTCAAATCCAGTTGCAAACTACAATTTTGTGTCCTCTACAAATGCCCCTCTGGAATTTCATTCCCCTTGAACAAAGGTTTCTGCTTTCTGCCAATTCCATCCATTTGGACTCTCAATCTTCCGATACTCCTCGGTGAGATTTTTAGGCGTTTTCTCGTTTATGTACCGTGTTATGTCTTACAGGAAACATCAATCCAAGAACTTGGCCATTGTATAGGGGTGCAGTTTCGTCCAGGTCTTTGACATTGGTTCTAAATCAGATCGATAATTTCAGGAACTCATAATCTTTCCACCCGTAGTAGGCGTGTCTGCGGAAAGTACTCCTCTGTTTCCACTTTGGTTGCTGAACCGCCGAAGGCAATGATCCAGGGTTTATCCCCTCTGAATCGGCTTGGTTGAAACTATTTATAAATCGTTCATTCTCCTATTGCATTCAGGTCCGCAACCTCTGCTAAGGGTCCACTGAGCGTGACTTCAGCTCTCCCATGTACTGATCTTTCAAACATGCTGTAGATCCCAAGCAGGCCCTTTCAAAAATTGTCCAAGATAGCCTCATACGTCATCACCATATGCATCGAGTAGGTGGGCAAATTTCTTGGCTGTGGACATCATTATGGTTGAACGGTTTTTAGGATTTGGTGGAGCATCGCTGCAGCCTGCGCTAAACTTCCAGTTCATGCTTTCTTTGTTCCACTACTTTGATTTCCTCTAACCACTGCTCTTTTATGTTGTTTTTTCCATTGTTCTCGATAGCTGCATCTTCTTCTTCCTTGATTCCTTCTGTTGGGCCACCTCTTCTTCTTTGTAGTATTTCTTATGGTGATTGAGCACTTTGGATTCTGGTCTGTTTTAGGGCTTACCATGTTGATGTTTTCTTCCATTGCTGTTCCACATCGACCGTCTTTTCTATCTTTATTTTTACCACCCATTGTTTTGCCTTGGCTCTGCCGCTTTGAATTTTTTCTTCCTTCTGAACTCATGTTCCTGTTTTCTTGTGTTGGTGTGCCCTCTGTTTTTATTGTCTGAACTGCTTGCTCTCTGTTGCTCCTGGTTCTGCCTAGCAACATGCGTTTTTTTCTCTTCTGCTAATCTTTACATAAAATTAAACCAAAAAACTACTTTATTGCAGTGTTTTGCGGATACTAGATTTCCCAATCAGAAATTCTAAATTGTTTATACAAAAACCCTTGTTGATAGCTTAATATGCACCCAACTGAGCATACTCGAAAAACCAGAAAAAAAAATTTCCTCTGCTCCCTTTAAAACAAACCTTTCTTCTCTGCTTAAACCCTATCAGAGAAAAACAAAAATAATACTTCTACTTGCTCTGATCTCCTTCATCCCAAACCAACTTGCACTTCATCATCATAGCGCTTATTTCCTTATAGATCTGACCCTTAAGTCAGAAAATAAGATGCCAGCATGAAAACCCCAATGCTTAGATTAGCCGACTGAGATCTGATAGCTGCTGCCACCAGACAGGAATTATTGCCTCCGCCTCACTCTTCTCCCCAAACCTTCCCTGGACCACAAGACTCAAATGCCCTGAGTCTCACAAACCAAGAATAAACCCACTCCCTTCCCCCTTTTTACCTCCCCTCAGATTTACCCCGCCCGTAACACTAGAATTCCCTGCTTTCAATTACTGAAACACAAACCCAGAAAGATTAATGTCTCTCCCCCTCACCCAAGCTAGCAAATTCATGCTATCTTCTAACACAAAGGGTATAACCCCGCCACCTCGTTCTTAGCCTAACCACGAGACAAACTCGCAGGTCTTAAAAAAAAGCTTATTAAAAAAAGAAGAAAAAAGACATAAAATAGGCTATATCAAGATGACAATATCAGAGTCAATTTGCTAAGGAAAGGTTTAATGGAACTTTGGGGGCCATGATCCATAAATTCGTGAATGAACACTCCAATGACTGGGACCTAGTGTCGCAGCAGTTGCTCTTTGCATACAGGGCTGTACCACATCCCAGTTTAGGGTTTTCACCATTTCAACTTGTGTATGGCCACAAGGTTAAGGGGCCATTATATTATATTTCCCCCTTGATTTCCCCTATAGAAATACTGATTCCACAAACGTAATCAAGCAATTGGTACATCACTTACTGAAAATGGTTCGAAGGACTGTAAAAAGATATCTTCAATTCTCTGTTCACATGAAAGAAGTACAGAACATTTTAAATGTTTCCAAATTGGAAAGCACTTGAATTACGATAGAAAAAAAGAAAAACTATTGATGAAGAAAATTTTCATGTGATCAAGGAAAAAGAAGAATATTGGCAAGAAATATTAGAGCATCTGATTGCTTTAGTGAGAGTTCACTGTGGGCAAAATTTAGCATTCCGCAGCCACAGTAGAAATGAAAAATTATACACTCCAGATAATGGAAACTTTTTTTAAAATTTGTTGAATACCTAGCTTTTTGATCCAGTCATGAAGGAGCATCTATGTAAAATAACTGTTCATGAAACACAGAATCATTACTTAGTAAAAAATATGCAGAATGAATGGATCCAAACCCTAGCAAATGCCATTAGAAATAAAAGAAGCCGTCCATTCTGCAAAATACTTTTCAATTATACTGGACTGTACACCAGATGTGAGACATGTTGAACAAATTATGATGATCATTCATTTTGTGGATATGGAAAAGTCTGCAGATGAAGATAATGTTGAAGTGTTCATAAAGGAACATTTTTTGGGTTTCGTATCATTGAAGGAGACGACTGGAGCATTTATGGCTGAAACTATTCTACAAGAGCTTGAAACAATGTCATTATCAGTTGAAAACTTACATGGCCAAGGCTATGATAATGGGAATTATATGATGGATAAAGACAATGGTGTGCAAAGGAGAATGATGGAAATCAACCTTCGGGCCTTTTTCGTTCCTTACATTGCACATTCTCTGACTTTGGTTGTCAATGATGCTGCTAGATGCTGTTTAGAAGCAAGCAGTTTCTTTGACCTGGTGCAACGTGTTAATGTGTTTTGTTTTGTTTTTTTCCTCAAGCTCAACATGTTGTTGGGTTCAGACTCGCCATGTGAATTCTCTAACTGTGGAAACCGCTTAGTCAGACAAGATGGGAGAGGTGCTTTGATACTTTTGAAGCATCTTTGCTATAAACTTGGAAACATTTATGATGCTCTAATTGAAACTTCTGATGATACTACCTTTAGTGGATCATCTGGCAATATGGTATGTTCAGATGCAGAAGCTCTTGAAAATGGCCTTTCCAAGTTCAAATTTGTGACTTCACTCATTTTGTGGCCTAATATCCTTTTCGAGATTAACCTCACTAGTACACAGCTTCAGGATAAGAACTTGAACATACATTCTGCTATTCAAAAACTGCAGCAAACTAAAGTTATTGTGGAGGAATTCAGAAGCGATGAAGGGTTCAAAAGAATACTGGTAAATTCTCTCGAGCTTCCTGAAGAAATTGACTTTCCAACAGAATTGAAAGCAGGGCCAGTTCACATTCGGCAAAAGAAACAGTAGTTTTTGTAGGAAGGATGAGACACATCCATTTAGAACCCAAAACGAAGGTTCAAAGTGAATTTCTACTTGGCAGTCCTTGTCAACTGAGTGAATTGCAGTATCGAGATATTTCAACAGATGCAGCAGCTAAAATCAGCATTTGGCTTTCTATATAATATCTACAGCTTGCAAAAGAAAACAGTAAAACAGATAAGAGAATTTTGTATAAAACTGGAGTCGGCATTGACTCATTAAAATTCAAAAGACATTAATGCTACAGATTTATGTAGTGAGCTTCAGCCTTTTTCAAGACAAGTTAAGAAACATTCTACTCCTGAAGAAGTACTGGTTTGTTTGTGAAAATAAACTCAGACAGTTTTCCAAACATTTTTATAGCTCTACGCATTCTTTTAACTTTGCCAGTTTCCATAGCTAGTGGGGAACATAGCTTCTCAAAGTTAAAATTGATAAAAACATATCTGTGTTCAACAGTAGTGCAAGAGAGACTTGTTGGACTGGCCAAAATGTCAATAGAGCATGAAATAACTTGAAAACTGGATCTAAAAGAACTAGTGACTGAATTTTCAAAACTTAAAGCAAGAAAAGTCATGTTTTAAGAGCACAGAGTTTTTTTTATTGAGTGTTTTGTAAATATAGGTTAAAGTTCATTGAAGAGGGTTTTTTTTATTTCTTTCTATATTGGATGTGGTGTAATGGCAGTTAAAGCAGGATAGCATAATGGATGATTTTGAATTTGTAATAATAAAAATTCAACATTTTAATACATTTTTATTTGAAATTGGACTGAAATATCACCTAGTTGTCGTACAAATCTATTCTGAAAATTTTGTGTCTCTATTTTATCTGATCTCAGAAACATTGGTTGGACAGATGGATAGATAAACAAACCGAATAATTAAGCCTCTCTTTAAAAAAACAAAAACAAAAAAAACACTTAAACATTAAAAGGAAAAAAGGGGCAAAATGTTTCCCAGTTCAAAAAACCTCAGCCTAGATCTGCTCTTGGGGTTGAGGGAGGGGGGGCGCCAATTTCATGGTTCGCCTAGGGTGCCAGTTGCTGGCAGCTAGTCTACTAGGGACACCCCTGCTCTCTCCATTCTGAAAATGATCACTTATTCCTATCTTTTGTTTCCTGTCTTTTAAACAGTTACTGATCTATGAGAGGACTTTGCTTAAGAGCCTTTTGTGAGGGACCTTGTCAAAGTTTTTCTGAAAGTCCGGGTACGCTATATCCACTGGATCACCCTTATCCACATGTTTATTGGCTTCCTCAAAGAATTCTAAGGGACTGATGAGGCACGATGTCCCTTTACAAAAGCTCCACTGATTCTCCTCCAACAAATGGTGTTCATCTACATTTCTGATACTTCTGTTGTTTACTATAGTTTAGCCAATTTGCCTGGTACCGAAGTTATGCTTACTGGCCTGTAATTGCAAGGACCGCCTCTGGAGCCTTTTTAAAAAATTGGCATCACATTAGCTATCCTCCAGTCACCAGGTGTTCAGAAGCTTATTTAAGTGGTATGTTTATATACCATGCTTAATAGTTCTACAATTTCACATTTGAGTTCCTTGAGAAATCTTAGGTGAGTACCATCTGCTCCTGGTGACCGATTACTGTTAAATTTTATCACTTTGTTCCAAAACCACCTCTATTGACACCTCAGTCTGGGACAGTTCCTCAGATTTCTAGCATAAGTTCCTGTGAGAAGGTAAAGCAACGGGATTAAAGGGAGTCCTGCCTATCAAATGACTGTACGGGATATATAAGGAAGAGGAAGTTGGGTCCAGGTTAAAAGAAGCGACGGTATGCCCTCTTTTCTTCTGGCTGGTGGAAGAAGAGGACTTGGGTGTGAAACAGCCCAATGGTAGTACAATCTCTGCAGCATTACTGAGATGTCACAGGAGCCAGAGGACAGAGGAGCCATCTGGCTCAACCCCTCCCTCCCCCTCCACATGTTCCAATGAGATAATTGTTCCCAAAATTATGATGGGACAGAAAACTGAAAGACCAAAAGTCCAATTTCTGGAGTTTTTACAAGAAAAATACCTGTGTAGTGGGACAACTAAACACATTGCTTTAGTGATAATGTGCATTGTTGTTCTCTCCTACTGCACTTTCACTGAAATGTGTTCTGTGTAATACTGTCACCTACTATGAACTATTGTGTCAGCTGTATAGGTCACAACATATTGCTCTGTTGCACTTTAGTGTCTTTTCGCAGATCATTTAAATAGCTTGTCTTGCTATTTGCCTCTTCTGTTTTCTTACGACGAGCAACTGTTCTTCATTAAAATATTTAGGCTGCATTCTCTATTGGCACATGTACAAATATATGACTTCAATATCTGCTTCAAGCCTCCCTGGCCGCCTATCTGCGGGTCCTTTTACTTTTTGTGATACCCAAAGGCCTTATTCTTTTCCCACAGAAGCCAATGGACGTGTTGCCATTGACTTCAACAGAGATTGGATTAGGGTTGTCTTGAGTTTTGTCATATTCCCTCTGCAAGTTGTTTTCTGGGCTTTCTAATTTGTCCATTTAAAACTGAACTAAGCTGGAGCTTGGCATGCACAGACCCTTGGCAACACTGTACTTAAATTAGTTCTGATATTTTTTTGATTTGTAAATGGGCCAAGAAACAGTAAAAAGCCAGTGTGGGTTAAATCCTTGTTTGTATAACTCAAAGGACAAGTACCTTTAGTTTTTAATAAAATTACACAGTCTGCATCTATCGTGGTTGGATCACTTCAGTGATTTTTTTTTAAATGAAGCAGTATCTACAGCCCATCATACTAAAAACCAAAATATTTTTCACCATTTCGTTCTGTAGATTCTCCACCCACAAATTACATAGGCTTCCTTTGATGGTAATGGGAGTCTTGTACTGCAAAATGAGACTAGTCAGTGCATAGTTTACGTGAAAAAATACTATCCGAAATAAGGACCACCAGAGACTTGTTGCCAGCTTGTAGTGCCACCCATCCCCTATGGCAGTGCAGCTTCATGATCTGCCTCCCACAGTGGCTATATGGAGGCAGGGCAATCCTTAAACATACGCGGCATATGCAGCTGCATAGGGCACCATGAAATTTGGGCCCCGGACAAGTCCCTCCACCCTGCCTCTTACCTTTCCTCCCTGCCCACCTCCAGCCCACCTCCATTCCCCCAGTGACCCCACACTCACCACCAGCGGCGGGAAGCGAAGCAACCTGGCCCCAGCCTGCTCTACTCTACCAGCTCCCAGCTGTGGCGCTCTGCTTCCTGCCACTGATGAGTGCGGGGAGGTTGGGGAAAGGCTGGGGCTGGGCTGATCCACTTCCTGCAGCTGTCGGTGGGAGTGTGTGTTTGGGGGGGGGTTGCTTTCCTCAAACCCCTTCCCCCGAGCAATGGGACTGGGGTGAGGGAGGCAGAGCAGGCTGCTTCCAGTCCCCCGCTAATCCCCTGGCTGACTCTGGGCCTGTGTTGCCCCCAAAAGTGGCTCCTGCCTGTCAGACCCTGGGGGAGGTTGGGACCCCACAAAGCTCCCTCGGGGGGACTGCATAGGGCACCCAAATGGCTAGGGACAGCCCTGTATGGAGGGTACCATGACCTAGATAGTTGCTGGCCTCTACGCCTTTCTGCCCCAGACCAATGGATATGAAGACTCTAGCCCCAAAGTTTTTCTGTGGAAGAGCTTTTGCAGGATGAGGAGAAACCAGTGCTCCTCTCTTTCTATTTGTCCATGCTAGTTTCTGCTCACAGAAGGCCCATTCATCATTATCCAGGAATGCGCTAACATTCAAGGACTTTAATTCATATATAAATTGTAGATGGAAAATTCCTATTAGGTCCCATCTAGTCAATCCTCAGAGGCAGGGGTGTTTCCTACAGCATATCTGATAGGGCTTGTCTGTTCTTGATGCAAATGATTCAAGTGATGGGTCTTTCTCTGTTCCTACGAATAACTGGGGTTCCCAGGCTGCACTACGCTGGCTGAAAATCACTGTATTTCAGATAATGTTGGTGAATGTTATATAGTGAAAAAAATTATATTAATAATGCCATTAGATGAGCAGCTCTGTCACTTCAGATGTGCATATTATGTATCAGGCTCAGATTTTTTCTACTGTGGGTGAAACAATATTTCCTCCCTGCTCAAACTTGACTAAGAAAATTACATCAGAAAAGAAATGAATTATGTAAAGATATGTCCTGGCCGTCTGACAATCTCATCATCTTCCCACTAGCACAGTGCTAACTTTATTACAGCACACACCTCAGGCTAATATGAGTCATCTGATAACCTCCTCAGTGTTCATTGACCTCAACCTTGGACCAAAATAAACATACATTAAATGACAAACCTATACTTGGCGCACACTCGCTCATGTCTCTGAACAGCATAGCAGACTCAGTAGCTTCACTGTGTTTCTATTCTGTTGTTGTGAGTTATGGAATAGGAGTGGAGCCGCACAGTATTCTTTCTGCTTGTTCTTTAGAGTGGGTCTGATTCTGCTCTCACTGCAGTTCTATGCTGCTGTAACTCTCCTGAAGTCAGTGGAGCTGCTCCTGAATGACACAGGCGTAAGTGAGAACAGGAGTCAGGCCCAGTCTATCCATTGCTGTGATGTAATGGACATTTCAGATCTATTCTTTCTCTGAAGGCAGCATACCTCTCTTCCACATGGTCTACTTATAGTTCCCCCAGCCATTAGTAATGGATGCAAAGAGCATTGTAATTCATATATAGGATTGTAGAGTACAATTAAACTCCAGGGTCAAATGGCACATGTACCTTGGTGATCTCCAAGTAAGCATGTGTAACCCATGGCAGAATATGTGTGCTACAGATTTCTCCCTCATCCCACTATACCTGATGCAAAGAGGATATAAGTCTCTCTTATGATTTGAGCCGAAGAGTTGAGGCTCTGTAGGTAGGGCACTATCAGCTTATGCTTTTGTCTCTGGTTCAATCCTTAGTGTGTCGACCAAGATAGTGGCTGTCGCATGTGAAGGGAGCATGAGTACAGTCCATAGATTAAAGCACAGGACTGGGATGAAGGAGACAAGAGTGCTATTTTTAGCTCTGACACTGATTTGCTGTGTGTTCTTGGGCATGCTACCTAAACTCTGTCTTTTTTTCCCCTCCATACCTAAAACGGAGATGATGATATTTAAAAAGTTACTAATGATTTTGAGTACCTCGGATCTTGAGTGCTCAGCCTGAGATAATTTAAAGGGCCCTGATTTTCAGAAACTGCTGAGCATTTACTCCCTCAACTTCACTGGCCATCGTTCAAAGCCTAGGTCTACATCGGACTGAATTATTCATTGCAGATAAACTAATACATTTAGTTCCTTTTGTTTTGAGAATCACTTGCAAACTGATCCTGACTTCTTGAATGAATTCATTATTTGTAACTATTCACTGCATTATTTGTGAACTAGTGTCATCCCATGGAGTTTTCATGAACTATTCACTCTGTCTTCCATTATTCACCATTTATGACTAGTCACCTAAATCACATGGTGCTGTTTCTGCTCATAGACTGGATGACAGGAACTTTTTAAACAGGATAATAAACACTGAGGAATAGTGAATAACACACTGTCTGGTATGAATTTTTGGACAAATAAACGGCAGAGTTCAACTTATTATGAACAATGAATTAATATGACCAAGAATAATAGTTACTGTAATAATAATTACTGTGTGAAGAAGGCCACATAAAAACATACATAGATGGATATTCGCAAATTGCTTTTTACACAAGTTGAGCAGCTCTAATATTTATCGAATTGTTTGGGATGGTTGGAAGATTAATCCATCAGTGTTTCCAAAATGCTTTCAGAGTATTAAAAAGAAAATGCTATTGAAATGCAAAGTAATATTAGTATATTATTTCTGGAACATTTTCTAGAAAATGTTTGCAGACTGTCCCAGCAAACTTGCAATGCTGAATCCAACCTTCTTGAGCATAGAGGAGACATGGAATTGGAGAGAAAATGGATATGTTCAGGGAATCATACTTTCAGACCACTCACTTTATTTGTGCCTCCTGAACTGTGTTGGGAAATGAGCCCTTATTTATGAAACTCGCTGCACATCTTGTTCCACACAGAGTTTGAAAGATTCATCCCTGAAGCAGAGTGGTAATCTGCTCCTGCCTTAAAAGGCTGAAAACAGCCTGGGGAGAGGGCTGTGGCAGGGAAAGAAAAGCAGGGCTGACTGGGGAGAGCAGCCTCAGCTGGGGGCCATGCCCCAATCAGGCCACGGCTGGCTTAATGAGGGCCCAGGTGGCCCTTATAAGAAGGCTGGGGCCAGAAGCCAGAACAGGACTCTCCCTCTCGCTCTTGAGGGAGAAAGGCCTGGCTGCCTGGGAGCTGAGCAGGGTACCTAGATTGGTGCAGGGCTGGGGGAAGGCCAGAGGATCTGGGGAGTTCCGACAGGGAAACCTCCCAGGCTGCTAGCCTTGTTAAAGGCCAAGAACAGGTACTGGGCCTCCAGAGGGATAGCTTGGGATAGGCAAAGGCAGAAGGTCCAAACCCCCTTACTGGTGATGAGTGGCACTTACACTGCAGTCTGCCCCAGGGAACGGGGGCTAGGTGATGACTGGCAGCAGCCATAGTCTGAGGTGAGGTGGAGATAGAGGATGGGGGTTCCCTGGGGAGGCGTGACCCAGATCTGTGGGGGTACTGCCAGGGGGCAGCACTCTGGCCTGAAAGGGGCACCGGGGTCCAGGAGGGACTCGGGCCCAGTGGCAAGTGGGACACCAGCATGAGGAGGGCACTCTGAAGGCTGGCGAGCTAATTCTCTGGATGACCAGCAGTAGGCACTGCAGCGGTGAGTCCAGCACTGCTAGAATTCCCAAGTCACTTTGCCAATAATATACACATTTTCAAATTCTTAGGGTGAGATCACAAGTTCATTGAAGTAAATGGAGCAACTCTTCTCAACTTCAGGCTTTGAATCATGCTCTTGGGCTTAAATTTAGAAAAATAATTAGTGATTCTGAGTGCCTTAACTTTTGAGTCCCCAAATAAAGACAACTTGAAGGGGCCTGATCTTTAGAAGTGGTAAGCACTCACCCTCCAAAAATCAGGCCTCTAAGATATCTCAAGCTGGGCACCCAAGAAGTGAGACAACCAAAATCACTTTTAAAAATGTTCCCTTAGCCCTTAATGCAAAAGATTTTCCCAACCTATCCACCAGTCTCCTCCCCCTCCCCCGCAAATTCCCTGAAAACAAACTTACTCTCTGGGATTTATATATGTGTAAGATTATGACCATAGTGCCTCAGCTGGAAATTATGAAGGAAAATAAATTCAATACTTTGATTTTGCTCAGTAGACATTAAAACACTTCTGAAGAAACCCATGAGACAAGTAAGTAATCCTTACTTCTTGTAAACTTAATTAATTTCCTGATGCAGTTCTGCTTTTTCTGTTAATAACAATCAGTTGGGACCTGTGGAGAAAGCCCTTCATAATGATTCTTGCTATCTCTTCCCTTCTCTGTGTCTGATTTGCTATATTAGTCTGTTTAGTCTCATTTATATTGTGTCCATCACTGTGGTATTTAGGCACCAACTGCCAAATTTACAAAGGTATTTAGGCACCCAGATGAATTTTCAAAAGCACTAAAGAAAATTAAGTGCCTCACTCGCATTGACTTCAAGAATTTCACCCTGGGTACTGCTAGCTACAGTGTCCCTGTCAAACATAGCTGATGGGGAGCACTGGCGTGAGAAAGCCAGGGTCCAATCAATTGAGGACTTTAAATGGATGTAAATCTAAATTGTTCTGCTTGCCAAAGTTTGTCTACCAGAACAGCCCAGCTCATCTCAGCTCACTTCTAATCTAACCCAGGGATCAAATTCTGCACACAGTTACTCCCATCCAACCCCACTGATGTCACGGGAGTTTGCTGAAGTGCAATTTAGGCAGATTTTTATTTGTCATCCTAATGTTAATCCAGAGTAATTTCATTGCCTTCTGTGGTGTTTTTCCAGATTTGCAGTGGTGTAACAGAGCATAGTCTGGCCCTAAATATTTTGAATGCATCCATCAACATAATGTCTAGATGCTGAGTTAGACAGAAAACCATCTTAGAAGAAAACCAAGCAAATATTTTTTTTTTTTGCTGGAGGCTTTGATTCCTTTACATTCCTGTATGTAAGAAATTGGGGACCAGAGCTGCTACAGATCTTTTAAAATATGGTATAAACCAAGAAAATGATGGATTTGGGTCTAATGTGATTTTAACTAGAGTTGGTCAGGAATATTGCACTGCAATAATTTTCTGATTGGGGGAAAAAAAGTCTTTTCATAAAATTGACAAAAGCCTTCTAGGCAGGCAGAAGTCATTTCAAGTTTCTTGATAGGAAAAGTGAATATTTTGGGTAAAATTGAAATTTTCCTATGGAAAAGGCCTATTTCATTTTTTGCCTGCTTGGAGAAGGTGAAATTGACAAAAGCCCGACAGGCAGGCAACCTGGCAGGACAGGGAGGCAGAAATGCAGATAAGAGTTCAGCCTCTGGAGGCCTGCCTGGAAGGCTTTTATCAATTTCCTTTTCTCCCCTCGGGCAGGAAGTGAAACTATCAAGAGACTTCTGGTGAGTGTCTGGCAAGCCGAAAAAACTCCTTTTCAGTCGTCCCAAAATTTAATTTTGCTGGAAATCCCTTACTGTGCTCAGGATGGAAAATGTTTTAAAAGTTTGAAATTGTTTGTGGAAAGGGATTTCCATTTTCCAGGCTGCTCTCATGTTAACCTTAGAAGATATGATTTTGGCAGTTACCTGGGGACTCCAGAGAACACCACAGCATAGCGTCACCCAGATAGGTATTCCTCAAAGTAATTACCTGAGTACCATTATGAAGCAGAGCACACAGAAAACCCTGGGGTGATGACTCTGGGACTGGTGTTTCTCAGGGATATGATTCGGTCAGGTCAATAAGGCCAGATTTCACCAACAGGGAGCAGTCCGTGTAGAGTGATACAGCAAAGCCTCACCAATAAGGCTGGTCACTGTCAACTGGCTCTGCCCATGATCTTCTGTATAATTTAGGAATAAACTGCAGATGAGCCTTCCCTTATACAAATAAATGGAATTGCAGCTGCTATCTCTAAAGCAATCAGTAAGTGCCAGATAGACTTCCAGACAACATTAGAGAAATATCAGTAGCAAAACAACTTAATGCAATTTGAGTAGTAGTGATGCTGTTTTAATAAATGAGGGAAACCAATGAGACCATCAGAAGGTAAATGAATGATTTGTCATGAGCATGTGAAGAAGATTAGAAAGAGAACAGTCCAGTTTCAGAAGATGGAAACCCGCCAGAAGCACATAGCAAGAGAGCTATAAGAAGTGATTGCTTTCCTGGAAGAAGGCTGGTTTCCATTCTCTTTCACTGATGGACAATTAAGCATGTATTGTGGATGATATAGAATTCAGTGTTGTTAACTGGAAAGCTTCATATCTTTAAAAGTTTCTAAGACGGGTGATAAATGAATGTCAGCCTTTGTTAGTTTATGTTAGTGTTTTAAATGTTTAGATAAAACAAAGATTCTGCTCTCTTTCTATGTATTTGGTACAACCCTATTGAATGCCTACATAGTCTCAACTCAGAGAAGATGCCATTTTTAAAAAGAGATTTAGGGACATTTTTTGCAAAATCTCTTTATGCCCACAATATTGCATCTTCAAATAAACTTGAGAGAAAATGATGACATGTAGGGGTGAGATTTTTCAAAGACACTCAACACTGGCTAGCTCTGATCCCATTGGAACCAGGGGGAGAAATCTTAATTAGGAGTAGCTAGACCAACACTGAATGCTTCTGTAGATACCACCTCAGGTATCTAATTACCTGATTTTACTGACAGATCAGGTAGCTAGGAGTGGGATCCACAAAGGGACTTAGGCTGAGCTTCATGGTGCCTAACTTGTAAGCTCCAGAAGAATCACAGGAACAACACTTTGGTCCCCAATGGCCGTGTTTAATAGATTCTAAGCCCATAAGGGACCATTGTGCTCATCTAATCGTCTGTGGCCTGTGCTACACAGTAGATCGCTTTCCCATAATAATTCCTAGAACATAGATCTTTTAGAAAAACATCCAGTCGATTTAAAAATTGTCAGCCATGGAGACTCTGCCATGACCCTTGACCAACTGTTGCTATGGTTAATCATTCTTGCTGTTAAAAATCTACACCTCATTTCCAATCTGAATTTGTCTAACTTCAACTTCTACACATTGGATCGTGTTGTACTTTTCGCTGCTAGACTGAAGAGCCTATTATTAAATAATTGTTCCTCATGTAGGTCCTTATAGACTGTAATCAAGTCACCCCTTAACCTTCTCTTTGTTAGACTCAAGGAGCTTAGTTTATTTAGCTTATCTAATCCTTTAATCATTTGTGTGGCTCTTCTCTGAACTCTCTCCAATTTACCAACACCATGCTTGAATTGTGGGCACCAGAACTGGATGCAGTGTTCCAGTAGTGGTCACACCAGTGCCAAATACAGAGGTAAAATAACCTCTCTACTCCTATTTGAGATTCCCCTGTGTATGCATCCAAAGATCACACTGGCCCTTTTGGGCCACTTGGAGCTCATGTTCAGCTGGTAATCCACCATGGCCCCCAAATCTTTTTGAGAGTCACTGCTTCCCAGGACAGATCCCCTCATCCTGTAACTATTGCCTACATTCTTTGTTCCTAGACGTACACATTTACTTTTAGCAATATTAAAACACACATTGTTTGCTTGAGTTTACCAAGTGATCTAGATTACTCTGAATCAGTGACCTGTCCTCTTCATTGTTAACATTCCCCCAGTTTTTATGTCATCTGCAAACTTTATTAGTGATGATTATGTTTTATTCTGGGTCATTGATAACAATGTTAAATAGCACAGGGCCAAGAACCGACCTCTATGGGACACCACTGGAAACAGACCCACTCAGTGATGATTCTCTGTTTATAGTTACATTTTGAGACCTATCAGTTAGCCAGTTTTCAATCCATTTAATGTGTGGCATGTTAATTCTATATTGTCCTAGGTTTTCTTAATCCAAAATGTCACGTGGTACCTAGTCAAATGTCTAGGTGTATTACATCAACCCTATAATCTCTTCTCAACCAAATGTATAATCTCATCAAAAGAAGATATCATGATAGTTTGACAGGATCTATTTTCCATAAACTCATGTTGATTTGTATTAATTACGTTACCCTCCTTTAATTCATTATTAATCAAGTTAGGAGCCTAGGCTCCTCATACAATGAATAGGGAGAGAACGTCACCTAGGAATACGATCCACAAAAGGCAGCACTCTTGGCAGGGAGATACCTACGATAGCAAATGGCAGACACTGACCAGAACGGTGTGTGCTATGCTCCACCTCCTCAAAGAGAGAGGTGCCTAAGTCTGGGCTACTCAGAGGCACCTATCTCCGCTAGTGATCTGTGACCTAAGGGAAAATGAATGAGTGGCCACCTATGTTGTGTGCAAACCTGAAACAAAACAGCCCAGGGAGGTGATAGGGCTCTCTCAATCTCTCCCATTGAAGTTGTTCCACTTTAATTGAACAAAGGAAAACTTAAAAGTTGGGCCAATGAAAGACTTTACAGCCTAGTTGAAAGGTGGCGGAGCCATGTTCAAATCTCTTCTCCCCATCAAGAGGTGGGAGTGAAGTGGCGTTCTCCCACATAGTGGGTGAATACTCAAGCCATTAGGTTAAGGGTTATACTGTGGAAGTAGCTGCTGCAGCATCTTGCCTAAGGGGCTGTTCTGGCAGCCATGCTCAGAGATCACCTACTGGATTGGGCCCCTGCAAGTGACTTAGGCAGCTGAATGCCCGTCTTTCCCAGTTTGTGTATATCTATGGGGTTTAGGTGTCTGGACACCTACCATAACGCAGTAATGCACATGCTCAGGTGCTGAGGAGCCTCGTGTGATGCTGCAATGCACATGTCCACAGGAAAAAATGTAGGTGCCTACAAGGTTTGGTGGCAGCCAAGTGGGAATTTTGTGGATCACAATGGTGCCTAAAAACAGGACTTTAGGTACTTATGTACCTTTGTGGATCCAATCCTAGATGTCCACATGGCTTAATTTTTGCCCACAAAATTGTATTTGCTTATCTGTGCCTGGAAAAAGGATGCCTGTTTGAGGCCCCTTTCAATATTTGGCTGTTAAGGTGGAATATAATGCATTACTGAACTTAAAGTGATATTCACTGCATTTCATCTTTATTGGATCTTCTTTAAATATTTATATAGCAGCTTCTGTACTAAAAGACGGATCAGAATTTCACATCTATCAATCACCTGGTTAAGGAATCCTTCACCCCGTTACCACTGGCTTAGAACATCCCCATTACGTGTAATTTATGCTTACATGATTTCAATGAGACTACTCAAATGAGTAAAATCTGGACAATTGGGCCCACTTGTAATTGAGTGTAATAATTTTCTTTGGGAGAAGTCCTGATCCTGTGAAATTGCTAAAAACATTTTTAGTTTTTATTTCTTTTTAAAAAGCTTGGAAAGGTTTTGTAGCGTCTTTAGAGATGCCTGAATATTATTATAGTAAGGTAGGCTTGCTATTTTTCAGATCACATAAAATTGCCCCCTGTAGTTTTGGTTACACAGATTTGCTAGTCAGACTATGACCAAGGGTATGGCTACACTTGGAATTTCAAAGCACTGCCGCGGCAGCGCTTTGAAGTGTGAGTGTGGGTCAGAAGCGGCAGGCTGGGAGAGAGCTCTCCCAGCGGCTGCACGTAAACACATCCTTTACGGGTGTAGCATGCAGCGCTGGGAGCCGCTCTCTCCAGCGCTGCTGCCCTCTGATTATACTGACGCTTTACAGCGCTGCATCTTGCCAGCGCTCAGGGGGGTGTTTTTTCACACCCCTGAGTGCGAAAGTTGCAGCGCTGTAAAGTGTGAGTGTAGCAAGCCCATATGTCTACACTACAGCTATGTCACCATAACTTATGAGTGACGTGTACTACATGAACTCTTGGGTGCACAGCGCTTTATTGACTGGAGAGCTTGAGGGTGTTTGTTTTATTTATTTATTATTATTTTAAGGTTCAGATCATTCCCAAAATCTGGGGTGGTTTAATTCCTGGCTTTACAGAAGGTTTATATACACTGTATTCTACAAACAAAATTTGGAAGTTCCATTTTCCAGTTATTTGTTATGAAGACATGGTAGTGGACCCATATTTAGGCCTGAAAGATAATTTCCCTTAAAATCCCCTTTTATATTTTGCAAAAAAAATCTAACGCCTAATCTTGCTCCCATTGAAGTCAATGGCAAAACTTCATTTGCTTTGTAGCAGCAGTTTCAAGTATCACTAAAGAGCTTTGCTATGGGAGAGGTGATATGCATTTTTCATAAAAAGCAATAAAATATATATTCCTTTTAGTGCCTTAGAGTACTGTTAAAAAAAAAAATTTGTCAAAACTGGGGCAGCAGAACTGCATTATTTAACTACACAGCCATTTTATTACACATTATTAAAAATATGAAAATCTTTTTGATTTTTTTTTAAGAGGACAGATATTTTATAGTTTTAATGTTTATTGCAATGTTATTTCACAGCAAAAATTCTGCCTTGAGAAAGTAAATAAAAAAATACAATCCACCATTTTAATTAAATGGACATTAAAAATAATCATGTTAACTCAGGTTCTCTGTTAAAACCTTTTATGAAATCTATGTTGTAAGAAACAGGAGTTCGCAGGGTTGCTCAGAATGAATGGCTCCACAAAAATCAAGGCCCAGTTCTGCAAACGTTTATGCATATGAATAACTTTTTACTTCTGTTGTGTAGTTGCATAGACTTCAGTGGGACTACTCAAAATGAATAAAGTCACCCTCTACCTGTTTGCAGGATCTTAGTTATTACCATAAGGTTTTTCATGAATGCAGGATAGTGTACCCCCTGTGCCTAAGGGGGGCTCCCTCCAGGGTTCTTTGGCGGCATTTGGGCAGTGGAGGGTCCTTCGGTGCCACGGAAGAACGGAGCAGACCCCCGCCGCCAAAGCTCCAGACTGCCGCTGAGTATTCCAGTCAGGTCCTGTGGGTCATAAAGCCAGCCCTCATGTACACCTGTTTGTAGGGCTGTTCATTGGTGCTGAGCTCTACACCCCAAGGCCCCAATCCAGAAAAATGCTTACATATGAGGTTAACTTTATACATGACTCACTGAGCTCAGTGGGACTCCGTAATGAAGTTAATCACGTGTGATTGCAGGATTGATTCTTTAGTCCTAAGGCCCCAGTCCTGCAAAGACTAACATATGCTTAATTTTTTTTTGTACGTGTGTGATGGGTTTGGTCACAGAGATCCCCGTGGGACTATCACCTGATATGCTGAAATTACCTCTGAGCCCATTTTCCCTGCCAGCTTTTGACTTCCAGGACCCTGCCTTGTTGAGCCAGACACACTAGCCTGCTGCAACACAGACCCAGGGTCTGCACCACGACCTCAAAGCTGCAGGCTTTAAGTGAAAACTGCTCAGCAAGTTACCTATCTCCAGCACCCAGACACCCCGCTCCCAATGCGATCCAACCCCCAAATAAAGCTGTTTTACTCTGTATAAAACGTACACAGGATAAATTCATAAATTGTCTGCCCTCTATAACACTGATAGAGAGAGATGCACAGTTTTTTGCTCCCCCGGGTATTAATCACTTACTCTGGGTTTATTAATAAACAAAATTATACTTAAAAAAATCAAAAGTAGAATGTAAGTGGTTTCAATAATAACAGACAGAACAAAGTAAGTCACCAAGCAAAATAAAACACAACATGCAAGTCAAAGCCTAATACATTAAGAAACTGATCACAGGTAAATCTCACCCTTAGAGATGTTTCAATAAGCTTTTTTCACAGACTAGACTCCTTCCTAGTCGGGCCCCAATCCTTCCCCTGGTACAGACCTTGTTAGTTCCAGCAGACATCTTAGATGGTAAGTCGGGGCTTTCTCATGGCTAGCCTCTTTTCTCCTGCTCCATCCCCTTTTATAGCTTTGGCACAAGGCAGGAATCTTTTGTCTCTCTGGGTCCCCACCCTTCCTTCTAAATGGAAAAATACCAGATTTAAGATGGATTCTCGTATCAGCTGACATGATCACATGTCCTGTGAGACCTCAGCCTCCACTCTTCCTGGGCTGGCCCACATATGCTCAGGAAGGTTTGCAAGTAAACTGAGCCATTTACAGTTAATTGATTCCAAAGCACCCTTAATGGCTTCCACTTAATATGTAATACAAGTTTATATCTTATTCTTCTAACTCCAGACATAGAAAAAATACATGCAATCAAATAGGATGACCACACTTAGTAGATTATAAGCTTTGTAATGATACTTTACATGAGACCTTTTGCATAAAGCATATTCCGGTTACATCCTATTCACATTCATAAGCATATTTTCATAAAGCATATGGAGTGCAACATCACAATGTGTATTCCCCTTGTGCTCAGTGGAGCAACTCATGTCCTTAGAGTTAAGCATGGGTGTAAGTCTGCAGAGAATTGGGGCCTTAAGCACTGATCCATCAACCATACATGTGTTTAAGTCTTTGCAGGATCGGGCCCTTGTTTGTCATCTATTGGAAGTGATATTTTCCATTGGGATTTTTTAGTGTTTTCACGGGGAGCTGGGGGAGGCAGGGAAACACTTTTACAAAGAAAACACAATTTTCGTGATTCTTGCAATCAACTGTAAGGGAGGAAGTTAGCTCTCATTTGAATTGACTGACTTATTATGCTCCCTTCAAGGAACGTTACAGCTGGGCTATCTCTGGTTTCTTTAAGAGTCTTTTAAGATGTTTTTAAAAATTGGGCTTATGCCCTTTTTTACTTTGTTCCTTTTTACTTAAGGACCCATCAGTGCAGCTAATGCCTTGTTTGGCATCCAGTAAGAGATCATTGGATGTAAATGGAGTAAACATCTCTAATAGGAGGTATGTTCTGGATGGAATGGAATTCACTGCCGAGAATTGCACAAAGAGATCAACCCTTGGTTTCATTCAGCATTAGGTGCCAAACCATATCTCTATGGTTTGATACTTGCAGGAGAATGAGATGAGAGTGAGTTTTTCTTGCCTTTGCCACTAATGAAACCCCCTCTCCCAGCAGCAACTAGCGAGCTTGGTTCATTGCATCAGGTGACTTGTGTCTCAGGTGGATATTTTACAGAGTGTGCTGCCAACACAGGTGTACAGAGGGGATTTGGCTAGTAAAGTATCCTTGATCTTGAGGAAACTTTATCAAAAGACTATACTCGATCCACTCTTTCAAATTAAGCAGGCAATAGTCCCACTTTAAGCTAACATAGATTCAGAGCCTTTGGGCCGTGCCTTTAAACTCTGATTTTAATTCCTTCTCCCCAGAAACCTTTCAGAGAAAAACAATAGGATTGCAGTGTAGACACAGGATAGATATAACATTCAGCCCTGTATTAATCTCTCTGCTTAATTTTATTCTTTCAGCATTCTGAATCTGGAGGACAGTTGTGGCGTATGTGGCAATGAAACGCTGATGCCTTTGTTTTCTATATACTGCCCCTCTAAATGTGAGCTGCGTCAGGCAGCCATGTTAGCTGTCAGGGTGTCTGTAGCCGATTATTGTGGAGAAAAATACGCTATTCTACCTCCATGAAGGCTTTGATTTTGCTTTCTCTTGCTCTCCATCCTCCCCCTTTAATCTAAACTAGATTGAAAACATACGGTTGTTTTTAAGCTATGAAAAACCATAACAGCTGTAGAGGAAGGTGTTTCTTTTGGGTGCCTGTTCCTGTCAGATGGCCCACTCTGGTCCTGCAAAATGATCCTTACAAGTTTAACCCTTGCACCTAAGCAGAGTCTCAGTTATTTTGATCAAGTTCCATTGGAGGAGAAGGGCCATTTTGCAGGGTCAGCACTTTAATTTGGTTCAGATGACTTCAAATTCAAAAGCTATCTTAGTGTTCCAGTGGTGAGCAGAGTGAGCCAAAGAATTTGGTGGAGACAGAGAAGAGAAAAGAGATTCCCAAGTTGCAAGTCTTTATAGGGTAGCTATGTCAGGAGGAATGTACCAATGTACTACAGTCTGCATGAGGAATCTCTACTCTGTAATGCTACTGTTCCCTTACAGGGGACCTGCTGAAGCAGTGCCCTAGATTGTTTCTTTATATTATATAAACACAGCATGAAACACTTTCATTTAACAGGCAGATGTGGGAGGCAGACTTGATGTGGGGCTGTGGTGTGCAAAATGAATTGATGAGCTGAGGGCCCATCAACATTAATTGAAATTTTGGTGTCTGGGGAGAAGCTGTAAGCTCTCCACAGTATCAGGCACTATGTGATAAAAACTTCTGCAGTCTGATTTTAGCTGGCACTTCTAACAAGAGCACCTGTAGTGAGGGCTGACATTGCATTATGATATGGGGGAAAAGTAGGATCCTTTGGCTGAGGGTTAGAAGATGGGCAGAAACTGAGGAATAGGGTAGGCATTTGGGAGTTGGGGTGGATATGATCAGGCGCGATAGGGGCAGCAGTTGGGTTGAGGGGTCAGAGGTAGGAGCTGGGAAAGGGAATATAGGAGTGGAATGGGACAGGGAGAGGGTGGGGGGACAGGACACAAGGCCCAGCCACTCAGCACACTCCTCTACAGGCCCTGGAATTTAGCCCATCATTCCTGAGTCTCAACAGTCCTTTGCTGTTAAATCTACTGGCAACATATGTGTCTCTATCCTCCTCTAGTGGCAGGTGCACATAAAAGATAACTCCCTTCTATTGCTACCAGGGACTGTCTGTTTGTTCAGGTGCTAGGGGACTGTGCAGCAGTGCCAAAGATTCCAACCTGGCTGATGACCTGTGTGTAAGGCCTTTAGTTTTCAGTTTTTATTTTAATTTTCTTCCTGGGAATTTATCAGTGTTTATTACCACAACAACAAAAACAAGTGAAAATCAGTGCTAAAACTATTAATAATTTTTCTGGGTAAATAGGGAGGTTTGTTTTGGTGAATGGAAAGACAGGGGGGAAAGTATTCTGTAGATTAATGCTTTGAATTCCATTCATCAGTGTGGTTTGCTGCAGAACTAAAACAGAACTCAAAACACAAAGCCACCTCTGAGTTCTCTAATTCTCTCCTTCTCTAATCTCCAAATAAAATTTTTCATTTGAATAAACAGTTTACTGTTGTAGACTTAGAACTATTAGCCTATAAACATTTACATTGAATAATTGGGCCACATCTTTTGCAGCGCATACACTCAACTTCATCCTTTTCTCCTGTTTTTGTAAAACTTTTGAATACTTTCTTGTGTTTTGAAACATTCTGATACAGATTTTAATTTTCTTCCCATTTTAGTGTGTCAAATCTTTAAACCGTTATTTAACAGCTTGAAATATGTATGTGGTGGGTGTGAGATTCATCAGTACGTTCAGATGTGCATGCACTACAGAGCTTGCGCGCATGCCTGTTTTGTTTGTTGTGTGTATCTTCTAGACTAATACACTGCCTTATTTCAACAAGCTTTGCATATACACACAGATGTATTCTGATAGTACATTAATCTCATGCAATGTATTGTATTTTCCTAATAAAACAAGTTTTTTTTATATATTTGAATGATACAAAAGTAAGATGAAAATTAAAAAAAAAAACTGAATAATGCTTTTTGTAAAACCCAGGAATGTTTCAGTAAAAAACAGAGTAAACTGAAAATGAAGGGGCTTACCCATGTGTGATGCTGATATGGTTCCACAACATGAAATTTTAATTTTTTTAGTCTTTTAAGTTTTATAAAAATGTAGGCAATTAAAAAGAAACTACATTAAGATTCCAAAGTCAAGGGCAGAAGTTAGGAAATGCCAGAATTAAGGTTGTCTTCTCAAACTTTCATTCCCATCCTCTCCCTGACCCTCTTGTACGTATACATTCTGATTCAGTCTTTAAGTACATGGTCACATACTATTTTTCTATACGACTCTTACTTCATTCAGTGCACGGGATGAGCAGTGCTCTGGGAATGTATCAGGATGAAGAAGGCTGTTGTCTGTGACATATGATGGAGCAGCTACTAGCCCCTCCATAGTTAACATTGCCCCTGAGTTTCTGTGTAAAGTGTAACGTGATGACAGACTGCATTTTGAAGCATGCTGTTGTGGAGAATGTTCTAACTATTTTGAAATTAAAATCTGAGCCTTAATGTTGCAGTGACATCATTTTTTGCATATATGCATCTTTGCTTAAACAAACAAACAAAAAACAACTTTCCCTTGTTTTAGCAACCATGTTATATACCAACAGACCAGAGAACAGAAGGCTACAGCTGTGGCACACTAACATTTCCAGTGAACTCGCAAGGTTGATCAGCCTTCCATTACATCTACAAACATGTAACAATATTTCAGAGGGGAAGAAAGAAATATCCTACTGCTAGTAAACCATACTGCATTTTGATCTGTTAACTTAAGGCTGTAGGACTTAAATATCTGTGTAGTAACAGCGATGATATCTCATCAAATGGAGGGAACAATATGATTTCCTTCCATTTCTCACAATATAGATTCATTCAAATTCACATCTTGAAAGAAAACAATATTTTGATCTCTTGAAATAAGGGTAAGCGTTATGAACACTCTTTGCTCTTACTTGACACCATGCAAGGCACTGCATTTAGCCGTATGGAGTGGAAATCCATCAACCTCATGAAAAAATTTGCACAAATACAGACAGATATCATCTTCCTTTCTAAATGCAAACGGATGGACATCATACCAAATGGACTAAAGGTAAAAAATCCACTGCTACCTACATACTATACAGACCACAGTGAGAGATTATGCCATACTCAGTCAAAGAAACTGAGGAACCACCTGATCAGCATCCTATACAGCAAACAGGAAAACATCAAAAAAGAGCTCTCCAACCTGGAGACTCTCATTAATAACCAAACTTCCATAAAAACGGACTTCACTAAATTAAGACAGGAGATCTACATTACTCACTTCACCTCTCTACAAAGGAAAAAAGACTGTAAGCTGTCTAAACTCCTACCTGCCACATGGGGCCACAACCGTGGTACCCCTAACCCACCCAGCAATATTGTCAATCTATCCAACTACACACTCAGCCCAGAAGAAAAATCTGTCCTATCTTGGGGACTCTCTTTCTGCCCTGCCACCTCCACTATCATGATACAGTTCTGTGCTGATCTGGAAGCCTACTTTCGCCGTCTCTGACTCAAAGAATACTTCCAGGACAACACTGAACAGTGCACTGATACACAGGTACCCTCCCACTAACAGCACAAGAAGAAGAACTCCACATGGACTCCTCCTGAGGGTCGAAATGACAGTCTGACCTATACATTGAATGCTTCCGCCGACATGCACAGGCAGAAATCGTGGAAAAAACACATCGCTTGCCTCATAACCTAAGTCGTGCAGAATGCAATGCCATCCACAGCCTCAGAAACCACCTGACATTATCATCAAAGAGGCTGATAAAGGAGGTGCTGTTGTCATCATGAACAGGTCTGACTACCAAAAGGAGGCTGCCAGACAACTCTCCAATACCAAATCTACAGGCCACTTCCCTCAGATCCCACTGAGGAATACACTAAGAAACTGCACCATCTACTCAGGACACTCCCTACACTAACACCGGAACAAATCAACATACCCTTAGAGCCCCGACCAGGGTTATTCTATCTACTACCAAGATCCACAACCCGGAAATCCTGGACGCCCCATCATCTCGGGCATTGGCACTCTCACTGAAGGACTGTCTGGATATGTGGACTCTCTACTCAGACCCTATGTCACCAGCACTCCCAGCTATCTCCGTGACACCACTGATTTCCTGAGGAAACTACAATGCAGCATTGTGACCTCCCAGAAAACACCATCCTAGCCACCATGGATGTAGAGGCTCTCTACACAAACATCCACACACAGATGGAATACAAGCTGTCAGGAACAGTATCCCTGATGATGCACAGCACAACTGGCTGCTGAGCTCTGTGCCTTTATACTCACACACAACTATTTCAAATTTGATGACAATATATATCTCCAGATCAGTGGCACTGCTATGGGCACCCGCATGGCCCCACAATATGCCAATATTTTTATGATGACCTGGAACAACGCTTCCTCAGCTCTCGTCCACTCATACCCCTTCTCTACCTATGCTACATTGATGACATCTTCATCATCTGGACCCATGGGAAGGAGACTCTGGAAAAATTCCACCACGATTTCAACAGCTTCCACCCCACCATCAACCTCAGCCTGGACCAATCTACATGGGAGGTCCACTTCTAGACACCACGGTTGCAAATAAGTGTATGGGTCACATTAACACACCCTATATCAAAACCTACTAATGACTGCTATGCCTACCTTCATGCCTCCAGCTTCCATCCCAGGCACATCACAAGATCCATTGTCTCTACAGCCAAGCACTGAGGTACAACCGCATCTGCTCTAACCCCTCAGACAGAGACCAACACCTACAAAATCTCACCAAGCATTCTCAAAACTACATACCCGCGAGGAAATAAGGAAACAGAATCAACAGAGCCAGACGTGTACCCAGAAGCCCTACTGCAAAGACAAACCCAAGAAAGAAACCAAGGGACACTCCACTGGCCATCACATACAGTCCCCAGCTAAAACCCTCCAACGCATCATCAGGGATCTACAACCATCTGGACAATGATCCCACACTTTCACAGGCCTTGGTGGCAGGCCAGTCCTCGCCCACAGACAACCTGCCACCTGAAACATATTCTCACCAGTAACTGCACACCACACCATAGTAACTCTAGCTCAGGAACCCAATCCATGCAACAAACCTCGATGCCAACTCTGCCCACATATCTACACCAGCGACACCATCACAGGACCTAACCAGATCAGCCACACCATCACCGGTTCATTCACCTGCACGTCACCAATGTAATATACGCCATCATATGCCAGCAATGCCCCTCTGCTTATGTACATCGGCCAAACTGGACAGTCTTCTACGGAAAAGGATAAATGGACACAAATCAGATATTAGGAATGGCAATATACAAAAACTGTAGGAGAGCACTTCAACCTCCTGGCCACTATAGCAGACCTTAAGGTGGCCATCCTGCAGCAAAAAAACTTCAGGGACCAGACTTCAAAGAGAAATGCTGAGCTTCAGTTCATCTGCAAATTTGACACCATCAGCTCAGGATTGAACAAAGACTGTGAATGGCTTGCCAACTACAGAACCAGATTCTCCTCTCTTGGTTTTCACACCTCAGCTGCTAGAACAGGGCCTTATCCTCCCTGATTGAACTAACCTCGTTATCTCTAGCTTGCTTGCTAGCAGATATATTTCCACAACATGCATCTGGATATTTCCACTACATGCATCTGACGAAGTGGGTATTCACCCATGAAAGCTCATGCTCCAAAACGTCTGTTAGTCTATAAGGTGCCACAGGATTCTCTGCTGCTTTTACATTCTTTGCTCTGTGGGGCCCATAGCTGTGCTTGAACCCTGATGTTTGAGGGATGGTCAGAGGTTTGAGGGGTGCTGAAAGACATAAGCCTTATGAAGGGACCTAATTTTCAGAGGGTGGCAGCACAGCGATTCCTGAAAATCAGGACCCTTTAAGGTGTTTCTATTCTATATAGGTTCTTATACCATGCTCCTCCTCATAGTATCTGAGCAGTAGTGCATTAAGCATGACTTCATATTTGTCACATTCATTTTCTCATCCTTCCCTGCTACCTCCAACCCCTGAGGAAGAAGCATGCGGAGTGTCTTGTTTTGGAAGGATTTTTATTAAATAGACCTGTTGCTATGTTTTTATACTAAAGAAGGCAAGATCAAAGAAATACACCTTGCACTTGTATCAGAAAGTAATGAGATTTATAATGGTCTGTAATTCCTGGGGGAGTTCATTCCACAGTCTGAGAAAGTTCTGTCTCCCACGCAGATAAACTTTGCTTTTATTGTTGGGAATTCCATTGTGCCAGAGGAGCGCACCTGTCAACCGTGGGCTTTATCGCAGAGCTTAAAGCAATTTTTTGGATATCTTGAGCCCAGGTCATGGAGCGCATTGAAGATAAGGACCTACACCTTGAACTAAATTCAAAATTCCATGGGAAGCCAGTTTAGAGAGTGGAGGACAGGTGTGCTGTTCATGGTAGCCTGTGCTGTTGAGGAAACATTTCAATGTTTTGTACTGGTTGGCATTTCCTAAGTGCTGAAGACTTCATCCTCAGATGTATGGCATTGCTGTAGTCCAGCTGAGAGGTGATGAAGCCATGAATAACTGAGGCTAGGCCTTTGTTTGCCAGAATGGGACCGAGTTTCCTCACCAACTGGAGATGGTAGAAAGTATTATTCATGGCTGCTGCTATGTGAGAGCTCAGCATTGATGAGGAATCCAAGAGTCCTCCTAGACTACAGAATGAATTAACCAATTGTCAATGTGAACTTTCAATCAAAGGTGACTGCACTGTGACTGCAAACTCCTCAGACATACTTTTCTTTGCTCACTAGCATCGCCTCTATCTTGCTCAAGTTTAGCTTTAGCCAGCTGTTTTTCATCCATGAGCTCATCCCATCACAGTGCTGGGCCATCTTGATGGTAGTAGCACAGTCATATGTGGTGGATGGATAAGTAGAGCTGTGTATCATCTGCATACTGCTGGCACTTCAGTCCATGTCTTCTGGCCAGATCACCTAGTGATTAGATGTAGATATTGAAAAGGACTGGAGAGAGAATTGATCCTTATGGAAACCCACAAATGAGGGGTTGAGTAGTGGAGGTGCAGTTTCCAATTGCTACTATTTGGGTGCATCTGTCCAGGAAGGACTCAAACCATTAAACATGAGAATGGCCATACTGGGTCAGACCAATGTTCCATCTAGCCCAGTATCCTGTCTTCTAACAGTGTCCAATGCTTCAGAGAGAATGAACAGAACAGGGCAATTATCAAGTGATCCATCCCCTGACATCCAGTTCTAGCTTCTGGCAGTCAGAGGCTTAAGGATACCCAGAGCATGGGGTTGCATCCCTGATCATCGTAGTTAATAGCCACTGATGGACCTATCCTCCATGAACTTATGTAATGCTTTTTGGAACCTGTAGACGAGTGGACTCACGCCTGCGGCGCCTCCTGCTGATGACTTCTGGGAATTAGCTCGGTTCCAGCCCGGAGCACCCTCTGCAGGCCGGTGATCCACCTGTCCTCTGGCCCCATGTCCCTCTCTGGACCCGGTGCTCTTTTATGTAGAGTGCTGCCCCAAAGCAGTCACCCCTTTCACTGAGGGTTTCCCCTTCCCAGGGGATCCCCACCCTCTATCCCCACTTTGCCTCAGTCTATGGCTACTTCCCAGTCTCCATCTAACCCCTGTTCACTGGGGCAGACTGCAGTATCAGCCACTCATCATAGGCAAAGGGGTTTGGACCTGCTGCCCTTGCCTACCCCTGGGCTGCCCTCTGCAACCCCTAGTACCTTTTGGCCTAATGCTAGGCGGCAGCCTGGGGCTTTCCAGGCAGGAGCTCCCCAACTCCTCTGCCTTTCCCCAGCCCTGCTTCACCCTAGGTACCTTATCTAGTGCCCTGCAACCAGGCCCTTCTCCCTCTGCAAGCAGAGGGAGACTGACTGCTTCTAGGTCCCCTGGCCTTCTTATGAGGACCCGGGCTCAGTTTGGGGCATGGCCCCAGCTGCAACCACTTCCCCAATCACCCCAGCCTAAAGGCTGCTTTCTCCAGCCACAGCCCCTTCCCAGGGCTGTTTTTAACCCGTTCAGGGCAGGAGCAGGGGTCCACCCTGCTACAGAACCTCATATTAATTTTGGACTTCACAACACCTTCTGGCAATGAGTTTCACAGGTTGACAATGCGTTGTGTGAAGAAATACTTCGTTTGTTTTAAACCTGCTGCCTATTCATTTCATTGGGTGACCCCTGGTTCTAGTGTTAAGTGAAGGAGTAAGTAACACTTCCCTATTCACTTTCTCCTCATCATTCACGACTTTATCATACCCTCCACACTCCCCCTTCTCTTTTCTAAGATGAACAGTCCCAGTTGTCTTAATCTGTCTTTACATGGAAGATGTTCCACACCCGTAGTCATTTTTGCTGCCCTTCTTTGTACCTTTTCCAATTCTAATGTATCTTTTTTGAGATGGGATGACCAGAAATATTGTCAGTATTCATTGTGTGGGCATATCATGGATTTATAGAATGGCAGTATATTTATTTATTTTTATCTATTCCTTTCCTAATGATTCCTAACATTCTGTTAGACTTTTGGACTAAGTGAATGGTTTCAGAGAACTATCTATGACTCTAAAATCTTTCTTGAGTGGTAATCGCTAATTTAGACCCCATCATTTTGTATGTCTATTTGGGATTCTGTTTTCCAATGTGAATTACTTTGCATTTATCAACATTGAATTTCATCTGTCATTCTTATCCAGTCACCTAGTTTTGTGAAATCCCTTTGTAAGTCTTTGCAGTTAGCTTTGGACTTGACTATCCTGAGTAACTTAGTATTGTTAGCAAATTTTGCCATCACACTGTTTACAACCCTTTTCCACATCACTTATGAATAGGTACTGATCCATGAGAGGATCTTCTTTCTTATCCCATGACTGCTTTCTGAATACCATTTGCTGAGGGACCTTGTCAAAGGCTTTCTGAAAGTCTGACTACACTATATTCACTGGATCACCCTTGTCCATGTGTTTGTTGATCCCCTCAGAGAATTCTAATAGATTGGTGAGACATGATTTCCCTTTACAAAAGACATGTTGATTCTTCCCCAACAAATCATATTCATCTCTGTGTCTGATAATTCTATTCTTTACTATAGCTTCAACCAATTTGCCTGGAACTGAGGTTAGGCTAACTGACCTGTAATTGCCAGGACCGCCTCTGGAACTTTTTTTAAAATTTGGTGTCACATTAGCTATCCTCTAGTCATCAGGTGCGGGGGTGACTGTGCCGCCCCAAGAATGGCTGGAATGCCGCCCTTAGCTTGTGCCACCCCAGGCACGTGCTTCCTCCATTGGTGCCTGGAGCTGGCCCTGATCAGGTGTACAGAAGTTTATTTAAGTGATAGGTTACATACTACAATTAGTAGTTCTGCAATTTCATATGAGTTCCTTCAGAACTCTTGGGTTACTACCATCTAGTCTGGTGACTTATTTCTGTTAAATTTATTATTTTGTTCCAAAAGCTCCTCTACTGACACCTCAGTTTGGGACAGTTCCTCAGATTTGTTATCTAAAAGAATGTCTCAGGTGTGGAAATCTCCCTCTCATCCTCTGCAGTGAAGACTCATGAAAAGAATTCATTTAGCTTCTCTGCAATGGTCTTATCTTCCTTAAGTGCTCTTTTAACACCTCAGTTGTCCAGTGGCCCTGCTGATTGTTTGGCAGGCTTCCTGCTTCTGATGTACTTCAAAAAATTGTTTGCTGTTAGCTTTTGTGGGGATTTTTTAGTTGACCTTCAAATTCTTTTTTGGCCTGCCTAATTATACTTAACTTTCCAGGGTTTATAGTTCCTTCTATTTTCCTCAGTAGGATTTGATTTCCATTTATTAAAGGATGCCTGTTTACCTCTAACTGCCTCTTTTATTCTGTTTAGCCATGGTTGCATTGTTTTGGTCCTCTTACTATTTGCCCCCTCTGTTGCGGTGCTTTTAAAAAAAACTTGTCATGAAGCTTGCAGGCATTTCATTCTTGAGATTGTTCCTTTAATTTCCATTTAACTAGCTTCCTCATTTTTGTGTAGTTTTCATTTTTGAAGTTAAATGCCTCTGAGGGCATCTTTGGTATATTTCCCCCCCTCAAAGAATGTTAAATTTAATTGTATTATGGTTGTTATTACCAAGTGATTCAGCTATATCAGAGGTGGCAAACTACGGCTGGGCCCCTGAGCTCCTGGCCCGGGAGGCTCGCTCCCAGCCCCTCCCCCGCTGCCTCCCCCCACCCACAGCCTCAGCTTGCTCGCTCCGCTGCTGGCACAATGCTCTGGGCGAAAAGGCTGTGAGCTTCTGGGGCAGCGCAGTTGCAAAGTCCAGTCTAAGCCAGTGCTCTGAGCTGTGTGGTGGCGTCAGCAGCAGCGTGGGCTGGCTCCAGCCGGGTGGTGCAGCTGTAGTGCCGCCAGCCACCGGTGCTCCAGGCAGCTCAGTAAGGGGGCATGGAGAAGCGGGGGTTGGGTAGAGGGCAAGGATGTTCGGGGTGGTGGTCAGGGGGTGGGGGTGTGGATAGGGTTGGGGGGGGGTTGAATGGGGATAGTCGGGGCAGGAGTTCTGGGGGCATCAGGAGACAGGGAGAAGGGGTGGTTGGATGGGGTAGGGGTCTCGGGGGGGCCATCAGGAATGATAGGAGGGGTTGGATGGGGCGGCGGGAGTCCAGGGGCAGTTAGGGGATAGGGGTGGTTGGATGGGACAGGAGTCCCAGGGGGATGGGGGCAAATAGGAGGTGGGGGCCAGGCCATGACCCCATCCCATAACCAGCCCTCCATACAATTTGTGAAACTCAATGCGGCTCTCAGGCCAAAAAGTTTGCCTGCCTCTGAGCTATATTCACCTCTAGGATCAGAGCCTGTGCGCCACTTAAGACTAAGTCAAGGATTGCTTCTCCTTTTGTGGGTTCCAGGACTATCTGATACAAGAAACAGTCATTAATGGTATCCAGAAATGTTATCTCTGTATCCCGTCCTGAGGTGATGTGTACTACCCAGTCAATATGTATAGTTTTAGCACATTACCCTGGAATCCTGCCACATCTCTCCAGTGAGGCAACAAAACCTCATGGTCCACAGTATAAAATACTGCAGGCTGAGAATGGATGTCTGCCTTCTATCCATTGACAGAAGATGATCATCCATCAGTGCCACTAACATGCTACTGTTCCATGTCTGACCTAGCCTAAATCTAGATTGTTCTGGGTCTAGGACAGTTGCTTCAGTTAGATGAGCTTGTATTCAACCTTTGGCTAGCTTCTCTCTGAGGTTGCTCAGAATGACAGGTTAGACACTGGGAAATAATTGGCTAAGACTGAAGTATCTAGTGTGAGTTTCTTCAGTGTAGGTCAGACTATTACATTTTTGGAGGAGGAAGGAAGCCCCAGAGCACCCACGGAGTTAGCGCCTATGGTCCCTTATGCCCAATATCACATTATAGTAGGCTCCTCTCAACCCTGGAGGGTCAGTCACTTACCCCAGGTCAATGGATACTCTCGATCTCACACCAAAGATAATGCTGGCAGCCAGTGTCTCCACCAGACATTCCATTTTTAAAGGGACAGTCCTGTGTTTAAGCCCACTTGCAGATGACCTGACATTTTCAAAAAATGGGCAAATTGTCCAGTATTTTCTGTCTCCCTACCCATCAGTACTGGCAGGACCTGCTGCTTGCCAGATCCCTGCTTGCCAGCTGCCTGCTCACCAGTGGTGATTGTGGGGTGGGATCCAGTGGCCGATGATGGGGATGGATGTGCACAGCTGGTGGTGGGACAAAGATGCAGAGCCCGGGGCCAGCTGCTCCCCATGCTCGTCCATTAGTGCAGCCCCCACCATGTGCTGGCTCTTGGCCAGCAGAGCCCTGCCCCCTGCCCAGTTTCCGGCTAGCACTGGCTGTGCACTGCTAGTATACGGGCAGAGACCAGGCAGTGGCCAGTTATGTGTCGCCTCTGCTGCCCGTCCATTGCCTGTACGCGCTCCCCCTCTTGCTGTTCTCTCCTTGCTTTGTCCCTTCACCCCTCCCTCCCAGCCCCACTGCTCCTCCATGTCCCCTCCAGCAAAACACATCCTGCTCCCAGCTCTGTGCAGAGAATCAGTCCCTGGTTGGAGTGCTCAGCAGGCAGTAGGCAGGCTCCTTCCTTTTCCTACTGCCTCTGATTGGGCGGGCACAATGAGAAAGCCCAAGACCTTCTGGCCCAGGGCCCTGGCCAGGAGTAAGCAAGCCCTGCATGGGTCAAAGCTACACACAGTGCTGGGATGAGGAAGCCTCTCTCTGCCCCTCAGCTAAGCTCTGAAGTGGCGGGAGAGGGGGGAGGGAAGCAATTTTTCAGTCTGTTTGCACCCCAAACCTGCAGGCTCCACAGCAGCCCCCTGGGCAGGGCTTAACACCCTCTTCACTCATCCCTTGTCCACTGTGTCCTGGGTCCTTCCCCCAGGAAGCATTGGGCTCCTCTGTCCTCTAGGCACCCACCTCTTTTGAGCCACTTCTCTGGCTGGGTCCCTGAAGCCCCTGGAGTCAGATTCCCTGGGCCCTGGTGCACAGTGCATCCTTAGGGCTTTACCCAGGGCCGGTGCAACCATTTAGGCGAACTAGGCGGTTGCCTAGGGAGCCAAGATTTGGGAGTGCCAAAAAGTGGTGCCCCCCCAAATTTTTTTAAATGGTTGCAGCTGCTGCTGCTGGAGGGGCTGAGCTGCCGGCGGCAGCAGCTGCCTGCAGCCGGCAGCCCAAGGTGTCCCCCGGGTTAGGGCGCCGCCGTGGCAGCCCAGGCGCCCCCCGCGCCCCCTGTCAAGAAGCCCCCCGGGTCACGCGCGCCGCGCCGCAGCCGGGGCAGCCAGGGGTGCCCCCTTTCCCCCTGGGGTCAGAGCCCCCCGGTGGTCAGCGTGCCCCTGGGGGTTCAAGTGCAGAACCACCGCCGCAGCCTGGCTGCCCAGGGCGCCCCCCGCCTCGGGGCAGCGATAGCCGCCGCCGTGACCGGCAGCTGAGGGGGGCGGCCTCCCCCGGGTCAGGGAGCCGCTGCCGCGGCCGCAGCCCCGGGCGCCCCCCCGTAGGGAGCCCGCCCAGGGCCGGCGCTTTCCCTGGGGCGCCAGCATTAGGGAGGGGGCGGCAGGCGGCTCCGGTGGAGCTGCCGCAGTCGTATCTGCGGATGGTCTGCCGGTCCCGCAGCTCCGGTGGACCTGCCGCAGGCATGCCTGCGGCAGCTCGGCCAGAGCCACGAGACCCGCGGGCGGGGCGGCAAAATGGCCCGGCGCCTAGGGCGCCAGAAACCCTAGTGCCGGTCCTGGCTTTACCCCTTCCTGTCCATGCTGTAGGGGACAGGAGGCAGCTGGGTTATGCCAGCAGCAGCCTGGCCAGCAGCAGCCTGGAGCCATTAGCTGCTTTTCAACATTGTGCAGGCAGGAAGGGACAAGCTGCTTCCAGCCACGGGTGGGAGGGACAGAGGAGCGGGAGAAGAGGTGAGCTCTGCAAAGACACAGGCCGGGTCATCCCTTCCCCCACCCCTCCTCCCCTGTGGCTGGAAGCAGCTCCTGTCCCTTCCCTCCCACACAGTGCAGAAAGGCTGCTACTGCCCACGTTCTAATGTGAACCCTGGCAGAAATCTGGAATCTGGGGAGGGGGTGGCATGTGACCCTGTGTGCCCCCCACCACGTGTTGCCTTGGGAAGATGCAGTGCCAGATACCAGGAGAGGTGGGTCTGTCTCAGGGGCCCAGCCAGGCATGCTTGGCAGACAGCACAGGGCAGGCAGGGCAGAGCAGGTTGGTCAATCACCTTCCTGAAAGCGGGGAAAGAGAGAGAGAGACAGTGTGTGTGTGTGTGAGAGAGAGAGAGACCTCTCCCCGTGTGTGTGTCACCTCTCTCTGTGTGAACCCTAAAGCCTTTTAGATAGAAGGTAAATAAAAAGAGTCCAACTATGCAGTATTTTTTGTTGAGAGGGGCTCAGTCAACTTAATGTTAATTTGAACATCTGTACTGCATAGTTCTTCTTGATTGCCATTAAATTTGCTTGAATATGAGTAATTTTACCAGGTGTCCCATATTCAGTATAGGGAAATTTGGTCATCCTACTCAAATTTCCACTCTGTCTCTCTTCATCCAGCATCAAAAACCTGAGGAGATCTGTGTGGGCAAGGGGAAAGAAGGAGCTGTTTAGGAGCCAGCATGTCAATGGCCCAGGCCATGTAGGGCCTCAACTCCTTATTCTGTGAGTGGGATGCTGTTGTCCTTTAGCAGGCTTTGGAGTTTATGAATGGGCCTTCGTGGTCAAATCAGGATAATTGATCTCGTTGCCTGAAGTCTTATACTGCTTTAATGCAGTAATAGTCTGTCCAAGATAGAGTGACCAGATGACCCGATTTTTATAGGGACAGTCCCAATTTTGGGGATTTTTTCTTATATAGGCTCCTATTAACCCCCACCCTCTGTCCCGATTTTTCACATTTGCTGTCTGGTCTAGTTAAAGACAGTAGCCGGTTGTAATTCCTCTGTCTTGATACTAGGCAGAAGATAAGGTTTAGAGTATGACCAGCTGTGTGGGTTGGACCAGATGTTTCAAGTTGGGCACCCAAAGTCACTAGTCACATTTGAAACTCTTGGCTTCGGTGTATGGGGGCCATTGTAGGGGAATGGGCTGGAGCCATAGTGTTTGGTTCACAGTGACAATCTTGAAACTCAGGTACATGAAAGCTGCACAATTTTCTGAGGACAACTTGGATAAGATGGAGCTCAAAGGGGAATTTAGACAGAGATTTTCAGTTTAGTGACCACTCAGGAAATGTCTGTATTAGGAAAATTTGGACCTGTCATTCTTCTCTGATGCAGCTGCATCAGTGTTAGCAATAGTGGAAGCTGTAATGTGGACAAGGTGCAAGAATCTTTTTAGACGGTCATCAAATACCCATGGTCTATTTTTACCTTATATCATCCAGAGTTTCTAGCACTGGTGGAGCTGCACTGACTGAGAATTTTGTTTCACACACACGCAGACGCCAGTGTAGAGAGAGCTCCGGACGGAACCAGAATTGGAACCCAGGACTAATTCTTCACTGTCTGCATCATGTATGGTTATTTAGGTATGTGGAAAAGACCGGTCAGAATGGGTGTATATTACACCCACCTTGCCCAGGAGTAAAAAGAAAATGGGAAATCTGGACACTAGTTTTTAGTGCCACTTCAGGCTGGTGCTCTGGAGACTGGAGGCTGTTTACTAGTGGGCTGGGCTGGATCCTGTAGCTGTTTTCGGAGGTAGGAGGGAGGAGAAAATGAAGAACTGGTGTTTGGAGGTGCTGTTACGGCTGAAAGCATGAGCTAATTTTTGTTTCCTGTCTAGTTTAGCACCCCCATCAGTGCGTTTATGACTGTTAGGAAGTGAGAAGGGGTCAAGTTGGCTGTAACTGAGTTCTGTGTATAAATTGAAGTGACTGATCCTTTTCTAACCTGGCCGTTTTCCCAGCTAGCAAACTTTTCAGTGGCTATTACTGCTTTTAGGCCACCTGGATTCATTTTACATGTGAAATATTTTGGCCCCTTGTAGGTGAATTTCACCTTGGTGCAGAATAAAAGCTAAAGCCTGTATGCACTTAAGCCCTGCATTAAAACTTGAAGCAGGGATTATAGGTGGTACACAGTGCATTAAAGGTATGACAGACATGAGTGCTGGTAAGATTCTTCTTTTCGTTACCTGGCTTCAGTCACCTGATGCAGGGCAGAATTACAAAACGTCATATGGCAAAGATCTGTATCCACTGACTCCAGTGACTACTGTTAGTTGTGGGTGCTTTGCCTTGGGGTGAATTTCACCTTACGTGTGCATGCATAGTTGTCAGCTGCCCTGGTTTGGTAGGAACACTTCTGAGAGCTGCCTAGGGGTCTGTGTAGCCTTTTAAAAAACTAAATAGCTGTTTTCCTGGCTGCTTAGTAGCTCCCTCCTCTGTCCCCTGCCAACTTCTTCACTCAGTTTTGGCAGCCAGCTGCCACCTCCAACCTTGCTAAGATGAGCCCAGCTCCAGAAGCAGTTACAGGGTGTGGGGGGCTTGCTATATAGGGATACAGCTATCTGCAGTTTAGAGAGGAAGCCAATAGGGGCCAGAGTAGAGGGCTGCTCAGCAGCTGGAAGAGGTACCTTAATATGGGCACAGAGGCCAGTCCTAGGGCAGAAAGGGAAAGCAGGAGGGAAGAAAACAACCCAGGAAGGATGAGAAGAGGAAAGTTACAGAGGATGGAAACAGGGAAGCCATAGGGGGATAGGACAACAAAGAATGAAAAGAGGAACCCATAAGGGAGCAATAGGCTTTCAAAGAACAACTTACTTGGGGCACAATTTTCCAAAGTAGCCTCTGGTGCTCAGGTTGTGACACCATGGTCCTGATTTTTCAGAATGTGCTGAGCATCCATAACTCCATCTGCTGTTGACAGGAGCTGTGATGCCCAATGCCTCAGATAATCAAGTCTGAGGTGTCTCAACCTGAGCACCCAAAAACAGGCACCCAGAATCAGAGGCCACTTTGGTGAAGTTTGGTCTAAATAAGCAACATAAAGGCTTTAGACTGGGATTCTGGAAGCTGCCTAAGATCTGGATGTCCAGTTCCTGTAACAATTAATGGGAATCAGGTCTCCAAATCCATTCATACTGCAAAAATTTCAATCTTAATGCACATTCAGGAAAAAAAATAATTATTTGTTCTCTTGTAGCTGGAGACCCAGCTTCAAACCCCTGCTCCATTACAGACTTCCTGTGTAATCCTGAGCAGGTCAATTAGTCTCTTTGCTTCAGTTACCCACCTGTGAAATGGGAATAATAGCATCATCCTGCTTCACCTAGGTGTTGTGCAGATAAATGCATTAAAGTTTGTGAGTTGCTCAGATACCACATTAATGTGGGCCATGTAAGTAGCTGAGACAGACTAGGGGCGGATTTGGGGGGGGCAATCACCCAAAGTTCACCAGAAGTGCACGTCTGTGTGGCAGGCCCCTAATCTTCCAATTTAGTTTTTGCACATTAGAAATTTTGGTACGTGAGTATGTCGACTTATAAAGCAAATTGCTTTTGAGGTTCTTATTTTCCTTCTTCAAGCTTTCCCTTCAATCAACGGGCAGCCTAGATTATGTTTATGAATAAAACAGTTGTATGAATTCTTAGTATTTTAACATTCTCTAAGCTAAACACTTGCAACAGCTAGCTGTTGTTCATCTCTGCATTATGTATAATTATTATCTCCCTTTTTAACAACAGTATTAAAAATGATTTTAGTGCTGGCAAAAGCCACCACATTCACAACCCTGGAGGCTGATCACCTCTTTTTATCCACAGGAAGCAAGGGCAACAGATTTCAAACTTCTTCATGCTTCTCCCTTCGGTATGTCTCTGATCTAGAGCAACTGGAGTTGTGAAACTATATTTCAGTCTCTATCTTCATTATTTAGGCTGCCTAGGCCAGTTCTCCTTTTACCTAATATTCCTTTATGCCACTTCCCTCATGAAGAAGGCTCCTCAAAATACTCCTATGGAAGAGTGCTCCCTCGCTGACACAGAGTCCTGCTTCCAACCTCCAGTGAAGGGGAGCAGTCAGGTGCTAGTTGAGGGTTGGAACTGGGAGGGAGGGAGAATTGCCAGAGCAATATGCTGGCTATTCTCCCTTTGCCCAAGCCCACAGAGGGCCAGGGAAGGTAGAGCTTAAGTTGGAGCAACCTGAATGCTGCTCTAATTGAGGGCAGGGCCAAGTTGCCTCAAAATATGGGGTGTTCAAAGCTAGTTTTGCTCCCTCTCCCCAACCATTTTTGTGTCAAATATAGGAATGGACTGATTAAGAATCAGGGCCTCTGTTGAGACTACCAAGTTGTCTCAAGGGTGAGTGAGCTACCTGTCCACTAGAACTGCACTGAGCTCCATTAGCCAATTCAACACAGACTGTTGAATCCCTGTCCTGTACTAGTGACTTCTGATCCCTCCTGACCTGGATCTGATTCAGCCCACTAGCCTTAGAGGTGAAAGGTTGTGTGTCCAGTTACAAACTGCAGGAGCCTGCCCATCCTTCCCAAAAGAATTTAAAAAAATATCCTGAATGTGTAATGACATGAATGAATAAATCATAATAATGGTGATTCAAGTAACCATATGAATGAATAATTCATCAGAAGATTTGAAATATGAATCATGGTAAAAAAGCAATTTACTATCACAAGATAAATGTTGATTTTTTTAAAGGATCTATTCTTCGGTAAACTTTGTCATGTGATGCATAAATTGCCTAATTATGCACAATGTAAACAGGAATCACACCCCCTAGTGCAGCAGACTTGCTGATTTAGCACAGAAAACAAGAGGAAGGAAAAAGAACTAGGCACTGTTAAAATAATTTAATAGCTGATTCTCACCTCCTTTCTGAAGACAGAACCAAGAAGAGTAGCAACCAACTGGTCAAAAGCACTCCAGGCATTAACAACTAAGAATCTTGCCAGATAACTAGACTGGAAAGGGAGAGAGTTCAGGGAATGCTTTGCTTCTACACTGTATGTTGTTTAGGGATGGTATGGATTGAGGACCTGGCTGGAAGCCAACCAAGGCATCAGATGTTACAACGATAAAAGCCTAGATAATACTTAGCACTGTTAAAGTACTCTTCATCAAATGATCTAATGGTTCTTTGCAAGAAGGGGAAGGAGCATTAGCCCCCTTTTACAGATGGAGAAACTGAGCCAGGGTGAGATTAAGTGATAGAAGGTGCTGGTAATAGATGTTAGGACCAGAAGGGCATGTTAGTGTTAGCTCACCTAGTGTGATCTCCAGTAGTACGCAGGACACAACATTTCACTCGGTTACCCCTCCTGAGCCCACGTCTCCTGACCCCGCTAGATTACCCGGGTAATTTCCATTCACAAAGCCAGTTTCCTAAGGGTAACAGATTTTGTTCTTTTAATATATATGATCAGATCATACATATAAAGTGAGGCTCTGGAGGTTGTTTAAAACCAGCCAGTGACTTGCTCAAGGTCAGATACTGATGGGCAAAGAAAGGAGCACGCATCAGGTCTCCTGGAGCCGCGTCCCCTGCTCTGAACACTGGGTCACGCTGCCTTGTTTTGTGCCATTCGCCGGGGCTTAGGTTAACAAAACTGTCATTCCGAGTAGGGGGAGCTGCTACCTCCAGAGCCAGCCCCTGAGCTGGAGCATCTGGCTCCACAGCAGTTCGCGCGGGGGAAGGTCGTGCATCCACCCGTTGGGACGGGAGGGCTGTAGCGAACTACACCTTCCCGCTGGAGCTTGTAGGGCCGCTGATGGGGAGGGCAGTGCGGGCACCGATCGCCCCCCTCCCCAGAGCTTTACTGTTGCTGCGTCCTCCGGCTGGGTGGGTGGGGGCTTGGCGAGGAAGGCGGAGGCAGGCACCACTCTCCGCTCCACGTCTAGCTGTGCGTGTAGGAAGGAGAGAGGACGGAGCTGCAGGAGCTGCGGTAGCGGCTAGGGGCAGGCGCCCAGACACCCAGCCGGTACCCGCCGAGGAGGAGCTGGGCGCAGCTGGCGCTGGAGACCGAGAGCCAGACACTGGCAGAGGCTGAGCCGGCGCGCAGAAGGCGCAACAGGCGGAGGCGGACCCCGGCGGGAAGGACAGACTGAGCGGCGCGAGGGACCGACAGAGCCAGCCCCGCCCAGGAGAAGAGAGAAACCGGCAAGCGGGAGCGACAGCCGCACCCCGGCTCCTGAAGGAGAGGGAAGGACAGCCAGCGAGCCAGGCTGCGGGAGGTGAAACGGGGACTGCCGGACAGGCCGCGAGCTCCAGCCCCTAGCGGGGAGAGGCGCGCAGACCCAGACCCCAGCGGCGGGAGGGGAGGGACAGACGGACCCAGACCCCAGCAAGGGGAGGGACAGAGAGACCCAGACCCCAGCCGGGGAGGGGACTCAGACCCCAGCGAGGGGGGAGGAGGGACAGAGGGACCCAGACCCCAGTCGGGAGCGCGGAGGACAGACGGACCCAGACCCCAGCACCAGCAGGGGGGAGGGAAAGCGCACCTTGCGCTGGGCAGAGCAGCAGAGCCAGGGCTGCCCCGCCACCTCCCCGCCGGGCTTGGCTCCCCTGGCCAGGCAGTGCAGCTGGCATGTGGGCGGAGGAGCCCCTGTCTCTGGCAGGGGCCGGGGGCGGCTGCGGAGAGGCGGAGGCTGCTGGGGAGGACCGGAGCGGGAGCGGCAGCTGCTGCAGCAGCGAGCGCCTGGTGATCAACATCTCCGGGCTGCGCTTTGAGACCCAGCTGCGGACCCTGTCGCTCTTCCCGGACACGCTGCTGGGGGACCCGAGCCGCCGGATGCGCTTCTTCGACCCGCTGCGCAACGAGTACTTCTTCGATCGGAACCGGCCCAGCTTCGACGCCATCCTCTATTACTACCAGTCCGGGGGCCGGCTCCGCAGGCCAGTCCATGTGCCCCTAGACATCTTCATGGAGGAGATCCGCTTCTACCAGCTGGGCGAGGAGGCCATCGAGACCTTCCGGGAGGATGAGGGCTTCATCCAGGAGGAGGAGAAGCCCCTGCCTCAACAGCACTTCCAGCGCCAGGTGTGGCTCCTTTTCGAGTACCCTGAGAGCTCTGGGCCGGCCCGGGGCATCGCCATCGTCTCAGTGCTGGTGATCCTCATCTCCATAGTCATCTTCTGCCTGGAGACCCTGCCCGAGTTCCGCCAGGAGAGCAAGGGCACACCGCCGGGCTTTGCGGAGGGTGCGCACCAGGACAACCAGATGTTCTTGCTCCCTGAGCAGCCAAATGGCACCCCATCTCCGATGCACCCCTCTCCTAGGGCAAGCCCTTTCTTCACAGACCCCTTCTTCCTCATCGAGACCCTGTGCATCATCTGGTTCTCCTTCGAACTGCTGGTGCGCTTCTTCGCCTGCCCCAGCAAGCCCGAGTTCTCCAGGAACATCATGAACATCATCGACATTGTGGCCATCATCCCCTACTTCATCACCCTGGGCACCGAGCTGGCTCAGGAGCAACAGAAAAAACAGCAGCCTAGGACTGCCATTAACAACAATGGGGGCCAGCAGCAAGCCATGTCCCTGGCCATCCTCAGGGTCATCCGCCTGGTCAGGGTCTTCAGGATCTTCAAGCTCTCCAGACACTCCAAGGGGCTGCAGATCCTGGGGAAAACTCTCCAGGCCAGCATGAGAGAGCTCGGACTCCTCATCTTTTTTCTTTTCATCGGTGTGATCCTCTTCTCTAGTGCCGTGTATTTTGCTGAGACTGATGACCCAGAATCTTTGTTCACCAGTATCCCTGATGCTTTCTGGTGGGCAGTAGTGACCATGACCACTGTGGGCTATGGGGACATGTACCCTATGACAATTGGGGGCAAGATTGTGGGCTCCTTGTGTGCCATTGCTGGCGTGCTGACCATAGCTCTGCCCGTACCTGTTATTGTGTCCAACTTCAACTATTTCTACCACCGAGAAACTGAGCAGGAGGAGCAGTGCCAGTACACCCATGTCACCTGTGGCCAGCAGCAATCTCCTTTCTCGGAGCCTAAAAAGGGGGACAGTAATCAGTCCCTCAGTAAATCAGAATTTCTGGAGACAGGAGATTTAGAATCTATGAAATATCCCAACTTCATTCCAACCAGCAACCAGGGCTACAGAGGGAAGAAAATGCTGACAGAAGTGTGATCAGCTTCTCTAACAAGGTGTGGAACAAGACTGAACTTTTACAGTTCTACTACCCTCACCCCATTTTCCTGGATCCCAAATGCATAGCCACAAGCTGCTGCACATTCTCTCTCCCACTAGCAGCTGCATACGTTCAAGACAAAACACCAGACTGCACATTGTGATGCTGAAAACAAATTGCTTGTGATTTGGACACTCCTGTCCTTGGTTGCTATGTCTCATTAGCTTGTGCAATTGGACATTCTTTTGCCTTACTCTATAGATCAAGGGTGCCCACTTGTTGTCCCCTTCCCCTTCCATTTTATTTTTGGTGTGGGGAGGAGCTTTATTCCGGTTGTAACTTTGAAGACTAATTTTTCTACTACATCGAGAAAAGAAAAGCCCAGGCCACATTTGTTGCAAAAAGATCAGGCGGGGAATAGGTCAAATGGGCTACTAACATCAGTCTCAAGCTGTGCTGGTGAATTTCTGTGCTGGTGCAGTGACCTTGGTTGTGGGGTCAGTTACGCCTGCCATGCGGTTGCCTTGGGAGAATGGAAACGTTGGATCCAGTGTTGCATTGTGTTCTGCAGATGTAGGGAAAGTCAACGAGTGGCCTTCCTCTGACACTTTTCCTTGGGTTTGCACTGCAGTGTGCATCTAAGGGCCTGTTTGTTATTAGATTTTCAGATCTAAAAGCACTTTAATTTTTAACTTGTTGCCATGATAGAAGTTGTGACCAACATTCTCCATGTGTGGCACAGCAGAAACAGTTGTTTTTTAAATTTATAGTAATATTTTCTTATTCTTTGTGTTTGAACACGTTTCACCTTTGTTTCCATCAGTGCCCTAGTGTTAATTTGCATTTATCATAGCAACACCAACTTTGTGCCTGAAATGTCTTCCTATGCAAGGCACATTTGGGCTAATTCCTTTGTCTTCTGACATGTACCACATAAGTGTTTTAATGAAATGTACTTTATGCTACAAGTATCCGGTTCTGTACTTAGAACCATGGGAGCAGTTGACTTCATTGAGGTGTGCAGTTCTGAATTTAAGGGCTTGTATAGATTAGGGAAATTTGCAATGGTGTATTTACACTGCTGCAGACCTCTGCTGTAGACACACTGCATCAGTGCAAAATGGGGCTTACATTAGTATGACAAACCCACCGGGGTCAATCACACCAGTATAGTTGTGTCATTTAGGGGTATGCATTGCTACCAATGCAAGTTTCCCTAATCTGTCTAGATAAACCCTAAAGGCATAACTGGGATCTTTTGAATGAGGAAAAAAGACCTAAAGGCCTAATCTTGGAAAGATGCTGCTGTCTTAACAAGAAATACCCTTAATGTAAGTTTAGATGGAAGGCGCACCAAGATCGTTCACATAGTCCAGCAACATGAGAGCAACATTTGTCAGCAGTGCAAAAGGCACACTCTGGTCTGAAGCATTATGCTTATCAGTGAGCACATTTTACAACTCAAGGTGCATCTACTGTGTCCCAGATCATCTCACTATTTAAAATAACTGCCTTTTTTCTGATTTAAAATAATTGCTCAACCCCCTTCCTTTTTGGAGAGCAAATGGGGAGGAAGGGGAAATTGTTGCTTACAGAATCCACAGATAAGGAAATGTTTTTTAAAATTAACTGTATATTTTGCATGCATGTGTGTGCATTAGAGAGTGAGAGAGAGGCAGCCATTAATGCATTGTGCTATATTATATATGTATTACCTGTTTTACATATTGCATATAACGTGTGTAATACATAGAACATTGTACATAATGTATATACATTTCCTGCATATTATGTGTATTATGTGCTGCAGCCATAAAGCAGGGTCCTAAGGAATAAGAAAAAAGATAAAATAAAGGAGCGTCCTTTATTTAAATGTGTTGCTCCGCCACCAGGTTTTAAGACAAAACCAGCAGGATTGTGAGACAGGAGCAATTAGCACAGATTAGCACCTTTGTGACCCTACTAATTCCCCCCTGTTCTGAGATTTGGTTCTACGCCTTGACTGACTTTATCATGGTCTTTCCTCATTTAGTCCTTGATCCTGCACTAAGAACTGCATGGGCAAACCTCAACGCTTGTGCTCACCCTGAGTCCCACTGACTTCAAAGGGGCTCTGTATTGGGTGCAGTGATCTCTCTGCACAGTTCTTAATGGAGGATCAAAGCATTAGACCTTGATTCTTCTCCTACTGAAGTCAGTAGCAAAACTACCATGGATTTCCACGGTGCAAGATCAAGTCCTTAGGCCTGATTGTGAGATGTGATGAGTGCTATCAACTGCCTTGAAACTGGTGGTAACTGATAGTTCAGCACAAAGCTGTTTTGTTTGGCTGTATTTCAAGAAGACTGTTTTACATAATAAATTATTATGATGATTTTTTTCTATGGCAGAGACTGTTTGTGCTCAGACTCTTTATGGTACCAGCAGGTGTGCAATAGCTCTGCTGAATGGCCTTCTTTTTGAGAGATGTTGCTTGAGGTATCTAGGGCACTGCTGTCTCTCAGCACAATGCCTATACTATGTTTGGAGTTGTTTTTATGTATGTGTATGCTAGTTGCTAAAAGTTTCCCTAAACTGAGATATAAAAAACTTAGATTAAACAAAAGTTCAAGAGGAGAGACAAGACTTACTGTTATCTGCATCAGAAGCTTAAATTCTTTTACCAGTTTCTTCCCTGGGTCCTGACACTGGCATCATTGATTGGCAGAAACCCTTGTTTTCTAAGGCATTTAGCTTCAGACCAAATTGCTGGCAGGACAATCTCAGTAATCTAACTCCAGTATGAAGGTGTTGTCCAGGTGTCTCGGAATTGTGTTTTTTGCTTAAGAGATGCTCTCAACTTAAATGCGGGGTTTTGTGGTGTGTGTAGGTTTTGTGCTCAATAGAAATACATCTACAAAACAAAAAAACATGCCAGTGAAAGCAGTCTGCTGCAAACAAATAACTCCCTGCAGTGTTTGCCTCCCAAACTTTTCAACACGGAGAAGAACCTGCAGATGAAACTGTCTATGAAAAAAGAGTGAAATTGACCTTATGGATTTCCTTTGCCATAACTGAGAGAAAGGCAAAAAGGACACAAAGCTCCAAATATGCAAACTTGGGTGCCTAACGTTAGGCATCCAAAATCAGTATTTTAAGCACCTTAATGAACGTGGGCTGATTTTTCAGGGTTGTTGAGCATTTGCAATTATTATGGCTGCTCGGCACTTCTCAGCAGAGGGCCACTTTTATTTAGGAATTATGAGTGGGAGTTAAGAAAATGCCTGAGTGATTTAGGTGCACACATCCCATTGGCTTTCAATAGGACTTGTGCTCTCACATCACTTGGGTGTTTTCAAAAATCCCACTCTAAGTTCCTGACTTTGGACATTCATTTGGGATATAAGAAGCTGTTGTTCTGTCTATATAGCTATTTTCCTTCTGAAGTCAGAGCACATCTTTGTGAAACATTTGTGGAAAGTAGGAATCTCCAGGGACTTGTTTCCATAACAACCTCCCAGACTGTTTCTCTGTACCTTGTGACTTTGGCTACAAGCAAAAACACTGGCTAAATATTCCAAGTTCCCAGACACAAACATTCAACTATTACAGCTGTTTGGCAAAGGCTATAGTGTGTGTGGGGATGGAGGTGGGAATGATGGGTGGGGGAGTCCCTGTGGTTACCAAAGAAGTCTGCTACCCACCCAAATACATCAAGCTCAAGACTGATGCGTGTTACAAATATTTGAAGGTAACATTTGAAAGCAGACAATACAGGAAATGAGAAGACACTCAGGCTGTATATCTTTGCAAACAGAGAGGTCAGTAGCCATGGGAAGGGCATCCTGAGGCTGTCAGTCAAATGGCTGGAGGGTCAAAAGGCCTGTGAATTTGAAATCAATTGAATGCCCCCTGACAGGAACCCTGAAATCTAAAGCCATGAATTAAATAAAAGTAACAAATCTTTCAATTATCTCAGCAGAAAAAGAATCTTGCTGTCAAAGAGACTTGATTCTTTCCAAACCCTTTTGCTGAAGAGAATACTGTAGCCCTGGCTATTTCCCTAAGGGACATTTTTGTACAAAATCAAGCCAGGGCAGAGCCCTTTTTGTTGTCTAGGGGAGGGGTGGAAACAGGGCTGGCTTTAGGCACCAGTGCTCCAAGCATGTGCTTGGGGCGGCACTTTCCAAGGGGCGGCACTCCGCACCCCCTCCCCCTCCCCCTCCCTTTTTTTTTCTTGGGGCGTCAAAAAGCCGGAAGCCGGCCCTGGGTGGAAGAATTCTAATGGCAGGTTTTTTTTGCCTCCTTTTGCCCTGCAGCAGTTTGGAAATGCACAAAGAATTGTTTTGTAATGTTCCAAAGACATTGCACTTTTGGGAGCTAATGCACAGACACCCCCCCTCCCCCCGAGAGGAAAATTTTATTTCTTTCCTATTGAAAGTGTTGCAACTCAGGCTTTTCAAGCATTTTCCCCTGTGTCCTGCTCTTTGTGTTAGTGTCTACAGCTGGAGAGAAGACTTGGTGCTGCTGTGATGGTGAAAGTGAATTGACTGGAAGCTTCTGCCAGGCCCATCAATTTAATGTAGAAAGCTTCCTGTGGCAACAAAGAGTGAGACAAAGGGAATTCAGTGCATCAAGAAGAAGGGCAGAGGGAAAAGTGTTTCTCCAGTGTGCTGGAGTGAACACAGAGTCCTCCCCAAAAGGAAAGGTGCAGACAGCTACATCACCTGCTGTTGCAGAAGAACTAGGTAAGTTTTTTCCCTTTCCATCTATGAAATTAACCCCTGATTTCTTTGCAGTTAAAGAGAAGGACCTTCCAATTAAGATATGAAGTCTGCTGGGAGAATCTTATCCTAGGTGAAGAGAGAGAGAAAGATTATAGATTACAAAAATAAACTATGGGACAGATCCTCAGCTGGTGTAAATTGTCATAACTCCATTAACCAGCACAGCTACACTGATTTGCACTTGAATCTGTCCCTATCTTTTTAATCAAAGAAAAAAATTCTTTGTTAAAATGTAGGGTTCCCCCTACCCCAAACCTATAATATATATGCTCTGTTTACATCAGGGAAATAATCTGTGATTCGCAACAGGTGTCAGTCATGGGTTTCCCACAGACTCTTTTCTCAGTTACACTTATGTAAAGCTGAACCAATTCCATTGAATTCAGTGGAATCTCCCCAGATTTAAATTGGCACGGATAAGAACAGAATTCTTTATACAATGCTAGAAATGTGCCTGACAGCTTACAGCTAATTAAAGACTGGAACCGCTTCTGATATCAGTTATATCAGTGTAAATCCAGATAAACTCTGTTTACAGTGCTGTAACTCTGATCAGATTCTGATCCCAGTGTCCTTTCTCCTAACAGCTTACAGTCCCAAGGTCTGTATCTGGGAAACACTTATTTATGTGTTTGACATTACACATGTGAGAAATCCCCTGGAAGTCAAAGTTAAGCATGGAAGCAGGTGTTTGCAGGGTCATGGCTTAAGGTCCTGATCTACCTCATCTACCACCAAAGTCAATGGGAGATTAAGCCATTTGCAGGAGGAGCTCAGCCCTGTGAAGGATTAGGCACTAAATTAAATTGACACAACTAAGGAAAGTAACAAACATCGGAGATGTCATGGGGAAGGTATACAATGGCTCCGGCAGTAAGATCTTGCCCTTGCTTTAGTGATTCAGGCACACATCTTGACAGTTATGTAAGGCTTGGCTATACTTTGAATTTTGCTTGTTTGTTTCAGAGGCCACACTCGGGTTTGTTAGGTGGGCAGAAGGGCCTGGATGTTTTAGGTCAGTCCTTTTTTCTTTTCTTTTTTTACGGTTTTGTCAACAAATAACCAGGAAGTTAACTGTGAGTTTAGAATAGCTACGACACAAGCATTTTGCTGGTTCCTGTAGGTTAGAGGGAATGTCTACATGTTCCCTAGTCTGCGTTAGAGAAGGGGAAGGAACAGATTTAGCTTTTTTTTTGGTGATTTTTGAGGAGAGATTTGGGCACACGTGTTTCCATGAGCAACTTAGCTTACTGAAGCAGCCAGAGGCAATGTGGTTAGAAAACAGGACTGAGAATGAGGGGAGATCGCTGTTCTAGCCCCAACTGCCACTGAAGTGTAGCATGGCCTTGAGCAAGTCACTTCACTGGTTTTCTCCTGTTTCCTCATCTGTTAAATGGGCATAAAGTCCTGTGTGAAGACAGTCAGCTAAAAAGTACTGGAGATACATAAAACATTATTATTATGACCTACATGCATTTCAAGATTCTGATCTCACCCCAATTTTGTACAGGTGTAATCCCACTGACTTAAATGAAATTATTCCTGATAACTGAGTGTGAGAGGAGAATCATGCCCAATATCTCTTTAACCTTAGCTGTTATTTCCTGTGCATACACTTATGCAGAGTTCTAGACACAAGTATTTAGAATACAGCTCCTCAGCTGGTGTGAATCAGCGTAGCTGCTCTGCTGATTCACACCATCTGAGGATCTGGTCCTTAGAGTACATCTTGGCTAATTCTTGTACACTCCCAGGAGAGAAATGAAATGGCATTTGACAAGAAAATTGCTACATTGGTGTCTCTTCTTGCTGCTTTTCAATGTCTGTTGTTCAATTAGCATGATGGCATCCATTTTCAGGAAACAGAGACAGGGCGAGATGCTGCACTTACTTTACAGTGATACAGTTTTGGACTAATTCCTCTGAGTTTTAGTGAAATTACTCCAGATTTACACCAGTGTAGCTGAAAGCAGAATCTGACCCAGGATCTTTTCCTCTGAACAAATGATGCTGTGCTTTTTGTACAGAGCAGCTTTCCAACACTTCACCTGCGGGATAAGGGTGCCTCACTCCAGTCAAACTTAGGGCCATGTTGTACTCTGAACTCAGCTACACCCTGACCCCTTCCATTGAAATCACAGCTCATGGTTTAAATGAGGGCAGAATTTGGTCTGTTGTGGGCAATGCAGTGTTATCGGATGCTCTGATCTTATTTTTTTCAGGATGGAATAATAATGGCCAGTCCTGATACCCCAGATCAGGGCTGCCCAGAGGATTCAGGGGGCCTGGGACAAAGCAATTCTGGGGGCCCTTTCCATAAAAAAAGTTGCAGTACTATAGAATACTATATTCTTGGGGGCCCCTGCAGGGCCCAGGGCCTGGGGAAAATTGCCCCATTTGCGCCCCCCTCTGGGCAGCCCTTCTTCAGATTGCCTTAAAATCTTTCCCATTGCCATTTTCACTAGCTTCAATCTCTTCTGCTCTGCTCAGTTTGCATTTCCTGAGATAACAGTACCCCTCTGAGGCATCATGTTGGCCATATTCTCAAATTCATTGTTGAGAACACAACCCAACATGGAGACTTTCTGTACAAAATGTCTGATCATCCCATAAGTTTTGGGCAAAACTCCTATTGACTTAAACGGGTGTTTTGTGGGCAGAAATGAAGTCAGGACCTGGAGCAAAGTGATATAACCCCAAGCTTAATACAGTTGGTTGGGTAGCAAGGAAAGTGAGTCACTGATATGATGCCCCAACATTGGGTATCAGGGACCAGACCATCTAATACCAGCTGCTGGCCTGCTCCCTGACTAACTTCGCTACTAGGCAACCAGGCTCTGCCTCTGGTTTACGACTCTGGTAGACTCTCCAGTTCTGGCATTTGGCTTCTGTCTCTCTCGCACTGATCCTCAGCTCATTTCCTGGACTCTGCCCACCCTGGATCCAACTCTAACCAGTATGGCAAACTCTTGTTTCCCTGACTAGGCATGACTGCCCAAGGTCTGATTGGCTTCATTAGAGAATAATTGTAACTATATTGTGTCATATTAATTCCTGGTGTAACTCCGCTGACTTCAGGAAGAATTTGGAGTATCAAAGTATTGCTCAGTGTGTTGCATCTCTGCTTTAGTTCGAGTCACAGTAAGAAGCGGCTCTGATGAGTTTTTGATGTTTAATCCCTTGAGGGACATACATTCATGCCATAGAAATTAGATGTGGGAAAAGGCCTGTTAAATTCCACCTGGTCCATCACTCTGAAGGAGCCAATGCAGGACTGTTCCCTACATTTAACCAAGCAAACACAGAACTCTTTGTTACTCTCTAAGGGCACATTCCTGGTCCCATTGACTTCATTCAAGCAGGATTAGACACCATAAGTGTTCATGAATCTTGTCTCAAGTGACTGCATAATCTTATTGTTAAGGCTAAGATTTAGTTATCGGTATTTTTAGTAAAAGTGATGGACAGGTCACGGACAGTATAAAAAAATTCACAGCCCGTGACCCATCCATGACTTGTACTATATACCCTTGACTAAATCATGGGAACCCTGGAGGGGGGACTTCAGGGGCATCTCTGAGGCTGAGGGCAGCCCTGGGGTGCCGCTGGGGCTCTGAGGTGAAGGGTGGCCTGGGAGTGCTGCTGTTGTTTGGAAGAGGAAGGGGGCAGCAGCGCGCAGCTGGGAACCGCCACTGGTGCTCTGGGGGTGTGTGGCCTGAGACAGCCACTGGTGCTTGGGGATGAGGGGTGGCCCAAGACAGCAACTGGTGCTCGGTGGGGGAGGGGCGGCGCACAGCCTGAGACCACCACTCGGGGATCGGGGCGGGAGGCGCTGCTCAAGACTGTCGCTGCTGCTGGGGGGAGGGGAGGAACACAGGGTGGCCCATGACTGCCCTAGCAGTGGCCACTGTGGTTGGCCCGGGGGTCAGTCGTGCCAGCCGCTGTAGAAGTCACGGAGGTCCCAGAAAGTCACGGAATCCATGACTTCAGTGACCTCTCTGACTGACTCGCAGCCTTACTTGTTGTCCTTTCCATTGCTCTTTCCTTCTCTTGCCTTACCTCAGGGTTGTTGTTTCCTCTGTTTGTTCTTATCTTAATGTATTGTCCAATCTTGCAAACCCTTACTACCAGGTGTAGTTCCAACTGAGGTCAGCAATCCCATTGGATTTAAGAGGTGCAGCATCTTGTATGTCTTTCTAAAATAGATGTTCTAGCTCAACCAGATGTATATGAGCTTGAGGCAGAAATGAATGGTGATAGGTGAAATTCTGTGGCTTCTATGTGTTAAGTAAGAGGTCTGACTAGATGATCATAATGGTTCCCTCTGGGCTTAAAATCTGTGAATCTATATTCTCTCCCAAACATCCTTCTGTGGCACAGAGAAGATGCAGCCATGACTTCTTATGCTTTCTGCCCTCCCCACCTCCTTAGGGACAATGTGATCCTGTGAGCGGGTAACAAAACAATCCCCTAAGCTCAGAGAGCACCCTTCTGCAGTGATGAGCTGCCAAAATCTTAGGAACTAGTTCCCTACCAAAGAGCGGCACAGCTCCGGCGGGTGAAGGACCTGCTGCCGAATACCCGGTAGAGAACCGCCCAGTAAGTACACCTCCCACCCATGTCCTGCCCCTGATTGCCCCCCTCAGAAACTGCAACCCATAACCCCCCGCCTTGTCCCCTGACCACTCCTTCCCGAGACCCCCAACCCTAACTGCCCCCCAGGACTCCATCCCCTGCCCAGCTCGCCCTGCTCCCTGTCCCCTGACTGCCCCAGCCTCACCCACCAACACCCCGACAGACCCTCAGAACTCCCACACAGCGCCTACCCAACCCCCCCTTCCCCATCCCCTGACAACCCCCCAAGAGCCTCTGCCTCATCCAACCCACCGCTGCTCCCTGTCCCTATCCTGCCTTATCCAACCCCCCCAATCCTGGCCTCTTACTCCCTCCGGGGCCGGGCCAGTGCTGTGCCGTGCGGCTGGAGTTGGGGCTGGGGACCAGAGTCGGGGCCCGGCCAGGGCCGGAGCCGCACCACGTAGCCAGAGTCAGGGCCTGGGATGGGGCCCGGCCCAAGCCAGAGCCACACGGCTGGAGTCGGGCCCGGGGCCTGGCCCAGAGCCGGAGGCGGAGTTGGGGCCTGGGCCAGGGCCCGGGCCGGAGTTGTGCCGCGCGGCCAGAGTCTGGCCACGGAGCACCTGGAGCTCTCCTCGCGCCCCACCCCCACCCCAGTTCACCTGCGGGAAGCAGGGAAGGGGAGGAGAAGCCGAGGGGAGCGTCAGGGGAGGAGGTGGAGCTAGGTGAGCTGGGGCCAGGGGCAGGGCAGGAAGCTGACACAGATTTTGTTAAATTTAAAAGCCTTTTTAGAACCAGGACAACTGGTTCTAAAAGGGCTTCTAAATTTAAGAACTGGTTCCTGCGAACCAGTGGGAACTGGCCCCAGCTCACCACTGCCCTTCTGCCCACCACTAACGGAGGCTGTGTGAACTGCGGGAAGCTCCTTTCTCCTGACCTTACCCCAGCTCTATGTACCCATGTAAGAGCGAGGAGGAATTTAGTCCTTTGTCTGTAAAAGGATATGCTCCTTGCAGCTCATTTCCATTCCCTGTTTGATCCTGCAGTAAAGCCATCGCCTTGTGTTTGGGTCTGGAGTGGTTTGGCAAGAACTCGTTAACATTTTTAAATTTTCCAAATGAGAAACTTTTTGTGAAACTTAAACCAATCCTTTTCAGGCTGATCACATCAATATACATCCCAATTCAGGGAAGCACTTAAGCACATGCTGAAGTTTAAGCACATGCTGAAGTTCCATTGAAGTGAATGGGATTTAAGCACATAAATTTAATTGAGTTCAATGGGACTGAATCACCTGCTTAAAGTTGAGCAGGTGCTTCAGAGTGGTCCTGAATGGGGGCCATAAGCAGAACTTATAGTTCTTATAATTCTATAGCACTTAAAGGATAGTTCTGCTATAACAATTGTTTGGACAGCCAAGGAATATGGTTCTTCCAAACATACACTAGGAAAATGGTATTGAATTTATTTCTGGGCCTGTTCTTGACATTGACATCAGTGGAAGCAGGAGCAAATGTGCGTGTACTTCTTAATTTTTATTTGAATCACAGTAGCACATAGGAGCTCCACACATGGACAAAAATCCCATTGCACTAGGCACTCTCCAAACACAGAACAAAAAGATGGTTTGAATTTATTGAAACAAAACATTTCAATTGACCTGAAACACTTTTTTTTTAATTTCATTTTTGTAAAAAAATTTGATTTTTGCACCCCAGTTTTGGACCATTCCTCCCCTCCCCCCCATTGAAATTTTTTACAGGCTGGAAAATCAATTTTTCAGCCAGCTGTAGTTACAACTGTTGATTGTCCATGACAACAACCAGAGTAGCCCCTGGATGTCTCCATCTTCCTCACCTATCACCATGGCATTCTAATGGTCTGAGATGGATGAAGTGGTAGGGGAAATGGCTGTATGCGGATGGTGAAGGACACACTCTGAGTGTGACTGTAAAGAATTTGTACATTCTGATGCAGTCTCATTCTTGGCTGCAGCCCCTGTAAAATCCATACTGAGTAAGAAGGCTGGTTAATTAATCCAGACTGCTTTGCAGTGTAGTGTGCCTTTATGGAATATATAATGCCCATTAATTCTGTGGACTCCCTGTCTTCACTCAGCATTTTGCTAGTAATATGTGTTAACAAGAAGTTCTTCTAAAAAATACAGCCCAATGATTTCCTGGTTGTTACAGGGGAAAGAACCATGTGTCTAGTAGGAAAGGTGACATTTGTAGTGCTATTCAGTCTCCCACTACTGTTTATCTCCTGTAAGAAGGATGGTCCAGTGATTAGAGTGCTAGACTGGGCTGTGGGATACCTGTGTTCAATTTCTGGGATGCCACAAACAAAGTGTGTGACCTTGGGTAAGTCACTTAGGGCTGATTGCTCCGAAGGAGTTAGGAGCCTAACTTCCATTGAAATTAATGGAAGTGTCAGTCTAAATCAGGAGCCTAACTCCTTTTGAACATTCAACCCTAAGTGATTCTGTGCCTCAGTTCCCCATCTATGCAGTGGGGATAACAGCACTGCCCTGCCTCAGTGGGGTGTTCTGAGGATAAATAAAAAAATGATTGTGAAACACTCAGATGCTATAGTAAGGGGGTCCATATGAGTTCCTTAGATAGATATGTCCTTATGCCTGGTTTAGAGCAGGAGGTTCAAGAAGGTCCCAAAGGTACCCACCTACCTGGTTATTGTAGCAGACAAGTAGTAATTCTTCCCTGCATATTGACCATGTTTGCTTAGGGCTGCAGTTAGAAAATGACGGAGTTGGTGTTGACCATCAGGAAAATGCATCAGTATCCTAAGAGCATGGTCCCCCCTCAGTCTAAGAGACTACAGGTGAGTAATAAGGATAGTCTTGTAGTTAAGATATTGGACTAGGAATTCTGGCTTCAGTTTCTGGCTCTAGCTTGGGAAAATTCCTGAATCTGTGCCTCAGTTCCCCATCCTTCCTCTCTCTCATCTGTTGTCTTTTTTTCTATTTAAGCGATAAATTCGTTGGGTCAGGAACTGTCCCTTACTAATATCTGTACAATCCCAAGTACAAATGGTTGTAGCCTCTAGGTACTACTCTGATACAAATAATTAATATGTGGGGAGCGAGGGTGAAAACAGAGTGGAGAGGGGCATTTTGGCTGTTAGGATCAAAGCTGTTGTGTAACTAAATGTCCAGCCCAAGTTCTGGTAACTCCTGGCTTTGTGTTGGCTAGGGGCCTGTACCTTAGATGTGCTGAAGTCAATGGGAGTCTGTGTCTCACAGGATCAGCCCTGAGGGATGTAGGCTGCAGCCCACTCTCTTGCGACCTTCCGTTCCTTGTGCAAACGCTCCTGTGGTTAAGGGCTAGTGGACAAAGCCGAGAACTGACTTATTGCGGGGGTGAATTGAAAGCTGGCAGGATGTACAATGAAAGTAAGCAAAAGATTGTTGATTTTTTTCCCAGCTTGTCTGTAAGAAGTAAATCAAAGTCCATGAAAGGTTTTTCATTCTGGGATAAAGACTTAAAAGTGAGAAGGAATACAACCATACAAGATGGGAGCATAGCTCAACAGTTATTTCTGTCACTGATTTGTATTAGCTCTTCAAGCACTAATGTGACTCAGATGCCTGCATCACACCAGTACTGAGCACTTCAAATCTGGCAGGATTATTTTCTCATGCATTCTTAATGCCATCATTAAAAAACCTCCGTAATGTTCTGCTGGTGTTCATGTCTTTACACTCTTTTCAGGAGTACAAACTACAGTATAGACAAGTATGGCTCCTTGTACTTTATATTTAGCCACATATTAGTGATTTAGCAACAAATGTACATGAAAGGGATAAGTTGAGATAGATGACAGATTCCTTGCTATGATAAAATACCAAGATCTATGGGGCTGATTCAGCTAAATCTTTTTTTGGCGGTGGGGTGGGGGTGGAGGTGAGGGAAAGCAGGTGGTATTACACAGTTTTGTACCAGATATGATGTGTCAAGCATAAGTTCAAAAAGACTTATGCACACAGTTGTCTGGTTTTAGATGTATGGGCCAGATCCTTATCTGGTGTACATCAGCATAGCTCCACTGACACTAGAGGAATTATGCTGATGTACTCTGGCCCATGGCCATTTGCCCACTGAAATTCCCATTAGTAGTGCTAGTCAGAAATGTTTTGATGAAATGTTTTTTCATTGGAAAATGCTGATTTGTCAAAACTGAAATGTTTTGCAGTAATATACTGATTAAATGAAATTTTCATCAAGAAATTTTCTCAGGCCCAAGATGGAATTTCTGGACAACAAGAGAAAGACCCACCCCAGAATAGTCAGTACCCCAGTGGTTAGAGCACTCTTTCTTGTCCAATCAAAATTTAGTTATTTATACAAAGTGGAACAGTTCTTATAGGTGAGACTGATCCTATAGCTCAGTTGTTAGGCCTCACCTCACCTCAGACATGGGACATCCAGGTTCAAGTGTGCCAAGCAGCATGGCTGACATCTGTCATGTGGTGTTTGTTCTGTCACATCTCTGCAGAAGGAGAAGAGCATGGAGTGGAGTGTCTTGCTTTGGTTGTGAGTGAGTTTTTGTTTGTTGTTTTTGTTTATATACCTATTTCAATGTGTTTATGGTAAAGAAGGTAAGGGCTACATTTAGCCCAACAATACAATATATATCTGACTCTCAGGCACTGTTTATGGATTAGTCTGTTGATCTTTATAAAGTGCATTGGAAATTTAGAGTGAGGTTTTCAAAAGTCATCAGTCAGTGGTGGCCTAACCTTGATCCCTTGGAAGTCAGTGGTAAAAGTCCTGTTGACTACAGTGCAAGCAGAATTAGGTTAACTCTGAGCACTTCTGAAAATCCCCCTCTTACGTGCTAACTTTTCTTAGCAATTTACACAAAACAAACAGCAAAGAGGAAAGAAGGCCTCTGTGCTTCAACACCATCCACCTCTTAGTGGCCCCACCATCTCATAGTTGGTGTCAGGAATCAGGGCCTGCAGCAGAGTTAATATCCAGGCAGTCTCATCACTAAAGCTGGCCTGCAGCAGACTGTCTGATTGACCATGCCACCTGATTGGCTGCAGGGACCAGCAGGCTGGCTTTTAAGCCACAGGCAGCGGCAGCTTACTGGCTGCTCAGTGCCCCAGCACTGTGTCTGCTCCTGCATTACCTGGTTCCTGCTGCTCCTGCCTTGCACCCAGATTTGCCTGCAACTGCTACCATGCTCACTCCAGTTCCTGCCCTCCATCTTAACTACTGACTCCAGCTTGACCCTCAGCTCTTATTTCTATCTCCTCACTCTTGATCCTTGGGGACCAGATTCTGACTCCTTCATCCCAATCAGCTGAGAGATTGAGCAGCCCTTAAAATTTGTGCCTGGGGTCCTCAGGGCTAGCATGGACCCTACTAAGGTCCCAGTTGAGGTAATGGATGGCATTCAGAACCTGCAGGTGCAAGTAACTGCCGTGCAATTGCAAAATGCAGCCTTGCAGATGCAGGTTGCTCTGTTGGCTCCTCCTACTCCATCTTCCCCAGAGCCATAGATTCTTCTGCCTGACAAATTTGACAGAGATAAGGACAAGTTTTGGGGGTTCCTGAACCAATGTCAGCTCCTGTTCCTCCTATGCCCTCAATCATTCCCAATGGACCAGGTCTGTCTGGTGCTTAGCTTGTTTGTTGCCTGGGGAGGCCTTGGCCTTGGCTTGCCTGCTCCTGGAATAGTCTAGCCTCCTCTTGTGACAATTAGAGGAATTCATTCAAATGATGTCCATCACCTTTGATGACCCCAGCCGGGTGTGGAACAGTGAGATAATCCTTCAGGCCTTACTGAAAGGATGCCAGCCCGTTGCCAAATACATTGCTGAATTTCATTGTTTTGGCTTCTGACCAGGTGGAATGAGGCGGCACAGCAACATTTCTACTGGGGGTTAAATGAGGGTATAAAGGATGATGTTGCTTGCATGGATCATGTGTCCATTTTGAACAATCTGATTGACTTATGTATCAGAATTGATGATCGCTTCATGGATTGTCATCATGCGTGTACCTTGATTTCCCAGAGGTCGTCATTTACCCTGTTCATGACACCCCAAATACACAGGTCTTCCCTGGCATCAGAGCTCTTCTAAGCCAACCAGGTTCACCTGCATCTCTCTGACTCAGAGAAATACTGATGCCAGGAGTTAGGCTTATGCTTATATTGTAAGGAAACCAGTTGTGTTGCCTTTACATGTCCAGTGAAGATGTGGGAAGATTAGAGCTGGAAATTCCAGGTCCATAGCCTGTAGGAGTGATTCTGGGCAGAGCTGGTAATTTCCCCCATCTGGGAGTTCCCAGCACCTATGGACTACAGTCATTACAGCAGGACCCCTGAGTGAGCTACCAGTGGAACTCTGAATACCAATATTGATTTAACTACTGGTAAGATTCACTTAAAGGCCCTAGTCGACTCTGGGGCCTCAGCTAACTTTACGAACTTGAACTTTGCTAAGACCTATGCAGTTCCCACCATATGCAAGAACTTTTCAGATCTGGTTGACACTATTGATGGGTCTCTTCTCTTTTTGGGAGCAGTAACCCACCAGACATTGCCAGTTATGGTTATTACTCTCAAGGACACCAGAAAACCCTCCAATTTGGATTAATCTGGGCCCTTCATGCTCTTGTCATCTTAGGTATGCCCTCTCTTACCACCCATGACTCCCACATTCACTGGCAGCAGGGGACCCTACACTTTAACTTCTGGTATTGCCAGCTATCTTGCCTCCCAGGATCCTGCCTCCCAAGATCTGGTTCACTCTGAGGGTCACACCACCCACTGGAAGACCAGAACCCTCAGTGTTCCCCACAGTTCTGTGTGCTTTGTCCAAGATCCTCCACAAGTACTGTGACTTCACTGATATATTTGACAAAGTGAAGGCAAACATCCTGTGCCAGTATCGGACTTACAATTGCCTGATTGATCTCCAGATTGAAACTGAGATCCCGTTCCATCAGATATATGTCCTCTCTGAACCTGAACGTCAGGCTTTACACCTGTACTTTCAAGGGAACCTTCAGAAAGGTTTCATCCATGTCCCCAGGAGACCCTCTCATCTTTTTGTCAAGAAGGAGGACAGCTCTTTGTGGCCATGTATTGACTATCAAGCCCTGAACAAAATGACTGTATGAAGCTGCTCCCCAGTTCCCTTAATCTGTGAGTTCTTAAACTGCCTACCTACACTCAGTATTTTCACAAAGTTGGATCTGTGCATAGCCTGTTACCTGGTGTGCCTGCATGGGAGAGACAAGTAGAAGGCTCCCTTTCATACTCAATATGGCCATCTAGTCATGCCGTTCAGTCTGTACAGTGCTCCAGCAACCTTTCAACATGTTATGAATGGTATATTCAGTGATATGCTGGACCACTTGGTCATTATTTACCTTAATGACATTCTGATTTTCTCTGAAGACTCAGCTCTGTGTAGCAATTGTGTAGCATTCTTGAAAGACTATGCCAGAATCATCTATATGTCAAGCCGGAGAAATGCAAGTTTGCCCGGGCCACTCCTGAAGTTCTTGGATATGTCATCTCACTGAAGGGACTGGCAATGGATCCCCACAAAGTGGCCATCATGAATTGGGTGGCACCAAAGGATGTCTCTGGAATCCAACAGTTCTTGACTTTGCTGTTTTTTAGAGTATTTACTCCAGATTCTCTGATTTGGCCAGTCCTTTCAGCCAGCTTTACTGTGAAAAGGAGTCTATTTTTCATGGTTCCCAGAAGCATAGGCTGCCTTTGATAATTTGAAACAGAAATTCATCACAACTCCCACCTTGATCTATCCAGACTCCACCAGACTGTTTATGGTAGAGGCGGAGACTTCAAATTTTGCCCCAACCTACTGCTCCTGATGATCACCTTCATCTGCATGCTTTTTACTTGCAAAAAGCTCAGTCTTGCTGAGATGAATTATAACATTTTGGATAAGGAACTGTGACCATTAAAGCACCCTTTGAAGAATGGTGCCATCTTATGGAGAGTGGTAGGTTCTGCCCAAGTCCCCAAGTTCTGCCAGTAAAAATGACCGGGCACCTGAACCAGTGGCAGGTATGCAAGTCCCTGCTCTTCATGAGATTCAAGTTTGTGGTCACCTATTGGCTGGATACAAGGAACAGGAGGTGGATGCATTGCCGTGTAGGATGAGCACTACAAACCTGATGAGGAGACTATGTCCATGATTCTCAAGCCTTCAGTCTTCATTTCTGGCACCATAGCTTCTGACCTGTTATCCTCCATCTGCTCTCAGTTAGCTAGCGATCCAAACCTATCAAGTCTTAGACCACAATCAGGACCAGACCTCCACAATCTTCACATTCCAGGTTGGGATCCTATACCACAAGGGACATATCTATGTGCCTGAAGAGGCCACATGGATTTGAGTCTTACAATTCTGCCACAATGCCACCCTAACAGGCCACTTCAGTCATTCCAAGACCTAGTTTCCAAGAACTTTTGGGACCTGCCGTACACACCTCTGTTGCATCCTACATAGATTCCTGTGATTTTTGCGCACAGGCCAAGATGCCCCATTCAAGACTGCTGGGTCTCCTCTAGCCCTTACCCACTCAACCTCGACTTGGGCCATGATTGCCATAGACTTTATTGTAGAAATAAGTATCCCTAGTCTCTGTTTGCCAGAAGCTAGGAATGGGTGACGGGTTGGATCACTTGATGATTACCTATTCCATTCATTCCCTCTGAAGCACTTGGCATTGGTCACTGCCAGAAGACAGGATACTGGGGTAGATGGATCAAGTTTTGGTATGGCCCAGTATGGCCCTTCTTATTGTCTTATGAATTACCAGCCTCCAAGGCCACAGTACCATTCTAGCGGTGGTTGACCACTTAACCAAGGTGGCACATTTTGTTCCATGCCAGACACTTCCCTCTGCTCAGGAGATGGCTTGTTTGTGAGCAACATCTTTTGTCTCCACAGCTTGCCTTCAGGCGTAGTATCTGACCAAGGATTTGTTCTCTACTTCTGGTGAGAATTTCTATGCCATCTGAGTATTGATGCCCTAACCTCAACAGCCTATCACCCAAGCACCAATGGGCAGGCAGAATGGGTCACTTAGGTTCTCCAACAGTACCGACATTGCTTTCTAAACTGTCCTCAGGATGACTGGCTGTCCCTGATCCTACATTCTGAGTTTGCTTACAAGACTGCCACAGGCCTCTGCCAAGCAGACTCCTTTCTTTGCTAACTATGGCTTCTATCTTTGTGCTCATCCAGAGATTCCCTCTGAATTATTGACATTTGCTGTTTCTGAACTCATAGCCCACATCCAGCAGGTACACCAAGAACTCCAGATGCAGTTAGAAATTGCCAAAGCAATCCACAAATGGTCCACTGTCCAGTCCTGTCAGCCAACACCTGGCTTCGGAGGAGGGGATAAAGTGTGATTGTACTCCCAGAATCTGCAATCAACTTGGCCCTCTGTGAAGCTGAACCATGAGTACCTGGGATCTTTCCAGATCATGAAACAGATCAACCTATTCACATTCAAGTTACAGCTACCAGATTCTCCCAAGATTCACCCAGTCTTCCATGTGTCTCTTCCTGAACCATCAGTCAAGAATCCCTTCCCACTCCATACTCCTTCCCTTCCTCTGCCTGTCATTGTTTGGTGCCAAGAAGATATGTGGTTCAGCAGATTTTAGATTCTTGTTGGGTCTGAGGAAAACTACAATATCTAATTGACTGGGATGGGTAATATTCAAAGCTACCTGCAGACCACGTCCATGTGCCAGATCATGTGTGTGCCTTTCACCACACTTACCTTGAGAAAACTGCCTTTGAGGTCCCGAGACAGAGTCCTCGAGGAGGGAAGTACTGTCAGGAGTCAGAGCCTGCAGTAGAACTAATCTCCAGGCTGGTCTGCAGCAAGCTGTCTGATTGGCCATGCCACCTGATTGGCTGCTCTATTCTCATGCCCGCCTGAATTTCCTTGTTCCTCTTGTTCCTGCTTTGCTTCTGTCCTGCCTCTACCTTGAACCCCTCTTTGCCCTGCTACCCTGCTCACTCCAGTTCCTGACCTAATAGGTACCTATATAAGACAAAGCCCCAAATATCGGGACATCTGGTCACCTGAGGTGGAGGAGGCAGTGGTGGTGCCCACCTTATAACTTTTATCCCAGTAATAAGAGCATTATCCTGAGAGGTGGTAGAACCCTGTTCATATCCCTTCTCCTCCTCTGGTAGATAAGGGGAAATTGTAACTGGGCCTCCCACATCCTAGGCAAATGCTTTAATCACTGGGCTACAAGTTATAAGATGTGCAGCATCATCTACTCTTCTGGCCATTTTTGGGTGGAACGAGCAGGTGCCTAACTCATTCCTGCAAGAAACACCTTAGGTGCCTGAGCCACCTGATTCCAAGAAAGGGAATCTCCTTCCTGGCTAACTAAGCAGAAATAGGCTCCTCCCTGCAGCCCAGACTTAGATGCCTATCTCTGTGAGGGGGCAGGGCTTCAGATACATCACTCTCATCAGCATCTCCCTAGCTAGCTAGCTGGCTCCTTGCCTAGCATGCTGGCTTTTGTGGATCTCATTCTAAGGTGTCTGTTTTCCCCCATTGATTGTATAGGGAACCTAGGTGTCTCACTCAGGCTTTGTGGGTGACAGTTTTGTTCCTGTGATTTTCTAGGTGCCTAAAAGTCAGGTGCTGTGATGCTGAGTGTTGCAACGTAAATCCCTTTGCGTATCCAGGCCTCAGTGCCTTATATTTCCTCACTCTCAATTGACTTCACATCTGTAGACTTACCGCTTAGCTGAACTGTTTGAAAGTGACTGAACATAACATCTTTCTGAATGACTCATGGCTCTTCATGTGGTCAGGAAGAAGTAGCTCCTTTAAGCTCTGAAGAACATTTTACATTTTTAAGGTTGCTCTTTGTAAACCTAGAATGTGCTTGATTTTTTTAACGTTATTCCAAAGAACACTGTGGACTAAGGGCCAGATTGAGGGGCCCTTGCTCATGTGGAACAGTATCTTCCTCCAATCTAGAGCCCCCCTGATTTGAGAGAGACTTTTTGGGGAGTAAGGATCCACTCAAGCCCATGTCTTCATTTACAAGCTTTGGTTGACGTAAGTTATGCCTGTATATGACTGCCGCAGTTAGTATATCAGCTGTGCACAGGCATACTTGGCTGCTTGTCTTGGCGCTGCACATACTCACCAGCAGTGTTTGTGTCAATGCAAAGTGCAGTGCACCATGGGTAGGTTTTCCAGTATACCGTGCAACACCATCTGGTGCAGTGGCTTTGGGCAAGCTGTCACAATGCATTGTGGGGTAGAAATGTGTTGCTCAGGGATGACTGGAAGTAAGGGTCAAGTTCCCATCATGCAACTCTCTCCACCCCATGATGCCATCCATATCTCATAATTTTTGTGTTTGTTTTTTTTAAATCCCACAAACTCACATGGCACTTTTCTCTGTCCACATCTTTGACAGAAATGTGGTGTCCACAGAGATCAGCACTACTGTCATGAATATTGCAAATACCAGATGCACAATCCTCTGGTATTTGAAAAACTGCAACAACAGGGGATGTGACAGCTTTTCTGAGGACAGATTGCTGACGTACATAGTGAAAAACAATTCAAGGTTGTTGGTGGCATTCAAAGGATGGCTGCAGACAGTCGAGTAACACTTCTGGGCCGGAGAAACAAGCACTGACTGGTGAGATTGCATTGTATTGCAGGTTTGGGATGACAAGTAGCAGCTGCAGAACTTTTGGATGTGAAAGGCCATGTTTCTGGATCTGTATGCTAAGCTCACCCCAGTTCTCCAGTGCAGGGTCACCAGAATGAGAGCTGTACTGACAGTAGAGAAGCGAGTGGCGATCACACTATGGAAGTTTGCAATGTTGGACTGCATCAGTCAGTGGGAAATCATTTTGGAGCTGAAAAATCCACAGTGGGGGATGTTGCCCTACAAGCATGTAGGGCCATTAATCAGATTCTGCTATGCAGGACTGTGACTCTTGGCAATGTGTAGGATATATTGGATGGATTTTCTGCAGTGGGGTTCCTGAACTGAGGTGGGGCAATAGACACACATCCCTATTGTGGTACCAACCTATCTTGCCACAGAGTAAATCAATAGAATGGCTACTTTTCTATGGTTATGTAAGTGTTGGTGGATCACTGGAGATGCTTCACTGATCTCAGCGTGAGCTGGTCAGGAAAAGTACATGACACTCTCATCTTTCGGGAGTGAAATTCTTTCCTGACCAGCGGATTACCATTGGCGATACTGAAATGCCAATAATGATTCTGGAAGACCCAGCCTACCATTGCTTCCCTGGCTCATGAGGCCATATGCCAGCCATCTCAACAGCACCAAGGAAAGACTCAACTACCAGCTTATCAGGTATAGAATGACATTTGAATATGCTTTTGGTACATTGATGAGACATTGGCAGTGTTTATTCACAAAACTGGATCTCAGAAAAATAGCTGCCTGTTGTGTCCTGCATAATATCTGTGAGGCAAAGGAGGAAAAGTTATCGCCAGGGTAGTGGGCAGGGTCGAAGCGGCTGTCTGCTGACTTTGAACAGCCAGACACAGGGGTCATTACAAGAGCTCTATATGGAGCTACGCAGATGAGGGAAGCCTTGAAAGCACTTCACGTCAGTCCCACTAATGTGCTGTCCTGGGCTGTGCTTGTGCTCTGCCGTTTTGGGGGTTGTTAGGAATATTGTAGTACAGTGCTACTTGTACATTTATAAATATTACCCTAATGTCTTTTGGTGAAGCTATGAAGTATGCGTTGCTTGCTGTACATTTATAATCATTACAGTGTGTGTTTCATTGAACCTCTGAGTTCTGTGGTCTCGTACAATTACAAGGAGTAGGTGCTTTGAGTACCACTATGCATTGTGCAGCATGTGTTGTGAACTAATAACGATGAGTTTATTTTAAAAAAAAGATTGCATAGCAAAAACAGTGAGGAAACCCAATGTGTAAATAAAAAAAGTCCATACAGTACAATCTAACATAAATTAATGGAACGGACCTTTAATATTAGACAGACAGGAATGTTTTCTGCCTATTTCAGTGGACAAATGTAGTCCATTTTGGCTACACGGACACCAGCCGTGGCTCTCACAGGTTGGCATATGTGAAGATGTGGTTTTCCTTGCGGTCCTCTGGCATGAAGTGGTAGGGGTAGGGATGTGGCCCATGATGACATGTAGAATGTTGGGGAGTATAGGAAGCTGTTACACAGTTTTCCAGTGACTGAGGGCTTGGCTACACTTGGAAATGTGCAGCGCTGGGAGTTACAGCTGTGGTCGTACAGCTGTGTAGGAACAGCGCTGCAGTGTGGCCACACTCACAGCTACCAGCGCTGCAATGTGGCCACATTTGCAGCAGTTGCAGCGCTGTTGGGAGTGGTGCATTGTGGGCAGCTATCCCACAGAGCACTTCGTCCCATTTTGTCACTGTGGCTTGTGGGAAGGGGACGGAAGGGTGCGGGTCATTCCGCTTCCTGTCCCAACGCCCTGTGGTGCATCGCTCCAGCAGTTTGGTGCCATTGTGAGTCTGCTGCGCGGTTTCTGTTAGAAATGGAGCCCGAGCTGCTGAGGACTTTGCTGATGAATGTCGCCAGCACATCACGTTTGGCAGTTGAGCTATTCCTTCAGCTCCAAAGTGACAGTGAGGAGTCCGACGACGATGATACAGATATAGATTCGCCTGACGCGTGTGACACTAAATTGCTTGTGGCAGTAACAGACGTGCTCAGCATGTGAACGCCGCCTTTGGGCTCGGGAAACAAGCACTGAGTGGTGGGATCACATCGTCCTGCAAGTCTGGGATGACGAGCAGTGGCTGCAGAACTTTCGGATGAGAAAAGCCACTTTCATGGGACTGTGTGCTGAGCTTGCCCCCACCCTGCGGCGCAAGGACACGAGATTGAGAGCTGCCCTGTCAGTGGAGAAGCGGGTGGCTATTGCAGTCTGGAAGATGGCAACTCCAGACAGCTACTGATCGTCGCGAACCAGTTTGGAGTGGGAAAGTCGACCGTTGGAATAGTGTTGATGCAAGTTTGCAGGGCCATTAATCGCATCCTGCTAAGAAGAACCGTGACTCTGGGGAACGTGCAGGACATTCTGGATGGCTTTGCACAAATGGGTTTCCCTAACTGTGGGGGGGGGCGATAGATGGGACGCATATTCCTATTCTGGCCCCACCCACCAGGCATCCGAGTACATTAATCGGAAGGGGTATTTCTCTATGGTTCTCCAGGCGCTTGTGGATCACCGTGGGCGTTTCACTGACATTTACACAGGCTGGCCTGGAAAGGTGCATGATGCACGCATCTTTCGGAACAGTGGCTTGTTCAGGAAGCTGCAGGCCGGGACTTTTTTCCCAGACCAAGAAAGATCACAGTAGGGACGTCGAAATGCCCATTGATCCTTGGAGACCCCGCTTACCCCTTAATGCCTTGGCTCATGAAACCGTACTATATACAGGGAAGCTTGACAGGAGCAAGGACCGGTTCAACTACAGGCTGAGCCGGTGCAGAATGACTGTGGAGTGTGCTTTCGGCCGTTAAAGGGGCACGCTGGAGGTGTCTTTATGGAAGCTAGACTTGGGGAAAGCAGCATCCCTGCGGTTATATCCGCGTGCTGTACCCTCCATAATCTTTGTGAAGGGAAGGGTGAAACATTCAGTGACGAATGGACCTCCGAGGTTCAACGCCTGGAGGCTGAATTTGCACAGCCAGAGAGCAGGGCTACTAGAGAGGCCCAGCACAGGGCTTCAAGGATTAGGGATGCCTTGAGGGAGCAATTTGAGGCTGAAAGCCAACAGTAATGTTTGGTGCCTTGCACTGGGGTTAAGTGCAGTGGTTACAATGGATTTTTCCCTTGGGGTACAGTATGTTTCTCTTTCTGCAATAATAAAAACTGTTTTAAAAGCAAAAAATCCTTTATTAAAAATACAGTACATAAAAGGTTGGGGGGGTAGGGTGATGAACTGTACAGTCAGATGTTTGAATATGTCCTGGCTGGAGTGCTCTGCAATGCCTGCTGCACTTCAGGATTACTATGCTGCATGGTGATGGGCTTGAGTGCAGAGGGTAAGGGTCGTAGTTCTCAGGGCTGGTAGGTGAACGTACAGGTGTGGGGGGCAGCTGGGTGGTGGTAAGAAGCAGGATACTGGGGAAGGGGGTTATGAGCAAACACTGGGGCAAAAGGGAGAGAGCTTTGGGATTGGGGTGGGTTAGCACGGGATAGATCTGCCTGCATGGCTACCAGTGACTGCATACAGTCTGTTTGGCGCGCCAGGAGGCTTATAAGCTGGTTTGTGGGTTTTCTTCTTTGCCAATTGCTTTTTCCTGTTAGCCAATTCTTTTTTCCTACTTTCCGTTTGCCTCCACTGGTGCATTTCTCTCTCCAGTCCTGAACTGTCTTATTGTCTCTGGCATACTGATTCATAAATGCTTTCACCAAATCCTCTTTGGTTCTTCTTTGGCCGCCTCCTCAAGTTCTGGAGTCTCTTCTCTGTACAACTAGCCGTATGATTCAAGGACACTTTTAAAAAAGAAACAGAAAACAGAACATGTATTACAGAGGCTGCATTGTTTATTAATCACGGTGCAGGAGTTTGTAGACTCTTTTGTAGCATCATTCACACATACCTAACGTAGCACAGAGAGGCAACAGCAGAAAGACATGGTGAGTACTAGGGGCTGCTCACTAATGAATCAATGTTTCTGGTGGGAGTCCCATGGGAATGGGAGCTGCCTGAGTGAATCAGGGCTCAATGGCATTTTGGGCATTGGGGAAAGCAGAGAGCAGCTGGGGGGACAGTACACTGAACAGTATCCTACATTTTCCACAGGATTTTATCCTTCCAGATATATCCCTGCTCCGCGTCACCTGGGAAGAGCGGGAGAGGGTCTTCTCCAGCAATGTGGATTCCGCCTGGTCCCTATGCAGCTTGCCTGTGTGCAGCAATGGTCCCCCACCCCTCACGGCACAGTGGCGCGGACGCGTTAGCCTGACTGGGACAAGGACCACGGTAGCTCTCCCTATAAACTTGCGTAAGCACATTGCCCACGCTCTGGCAGAAACTTTTGCAGAGATTACAGCGGCCGATTACCCTGACGTGATAGACCAAATCAATGGGCTATTCCACATCTAGGCATGCATGCATGGCAGCCATAACCAGCCCCCCGCTCCCAAACATTTCCATCCTTAAAATAAAAAGCTGCTTACCGGGAACCCGGCCCTCTGCTTCTTCTTCACCAACAAGTTCCAGCTGCTGCGACTGGCTAGCTTCCTCCTGGCTTGAGAAGAGCTCCTGGCTGCATGCCTCCTGGGACGCTGGGGTATCTTCCACCACCTCAGTACCCTCAGTCTCTGGTTCCTCCACAGCCTCCCCCACCTCCTCTCCCGGCTCTGAACTGTCCATCGTGGTCCTCGGATTTGCAGTGGGGTCACCCCCAAGTATCTTATCCAGCTCGTTGTAAAAACGGCAGGTCGTGGGGGCAGCACCTGAGCACCGGTTTCCCTCACGGCTTTGCAATAGGCACTCCGCAGCTCCTTTACTTTGACCTTGCACTGCAGCACGTCCCGTTCATGGCCCCTATCCAGCATGGACTTTGATATCTGGCCATAGATATCATAATTTCTACGGCTGGAGCGCAGCTGTGACTGCACAGCTTCTTCACCCCAAACACTGATGAGGTCCTGCAGCTCACCATTGCTCCATGCTGGGGCTCGTTTGGGGCGTGGAGGCATGGTCAGTGATTGATTGATTGACTGATTGCACTCCACGCCTGGCTGAGCAAACAGGAAGGAATTTTTAAAATTCCCGGGGCATTTAAAGGGTAGGTCACCTGAGCCCAGGGCAGTGGAGTGTGAAACGATGAGCAGAGTGGCCGAAAAGGTATGCTGGGATACCTCCTAATACCCTGGAGGCCAATAACAGCGCTGTTGGTGTCCACACCTGATGACCAGCGCTGCATCACCAGCGCTGGAATCGCTATACCCCAAGCAGACCAGGTGTACAGCCAGCGCTGCAGCCAGGGAGTTGCAGCGCTGGCTGGACTTTCCAAGTGTGTACAGAGAGTGAGTTGCAGCATTGTAACCCCTTCACCAGCGCTGCAACTCTCCAGTGTAGCCAAGGCCTGAGAAGAATGGTGAGTCAACAAGCATCTGCAGCATTTGTGTTTGCTGCCTGAGAAGCCCCATTATATCCTGGTGCACCTCCCTTTCTGTTTCCTGTTGGGGCTCTTTGGCCTCTCTCCTGTCTGTTCTTTCCTTCTCCATGCTGTCTTCCATATTGATCCTCCAGGCCCTTTGTTCATTGTCTGATGAAGGACTAGTTTACAGGATCTCACTGAACATGTCTCATTGAGTCCTCTTTTTCCTCCTCAGGGTCAGGCATTCTGTAGGCATGGAGAGGGCACCCTCAAGGGCTTAATAGCAGCAGCTACAGATAAAACAGATGGGCATATCATTGGATTTACAGTCACAATAGAAAGGGAGAGAAAGGTTTCAAAACTCCGTTCTTTTAGGCCAGTGCGGGAAGAGCAGCCAGCACATCCCTTGGCCCGCGCTGCTTCCCACAGCCCCCATTGGCTTGGAGCAGCGAACCGCAGCCAGTGGGAACCGTGATTGGTCAAACCTGCAGACACAGCAGGTAAAAAAACTGGCCCGGACCGCCAGAGGCTTTCCCTGAACAAGCGGCATTCTGACTTTGAGAAGCACCGTCTTAAGTCATGTCTACATTAGCACTTTTGTCGGTATAACTTATGTTGCTCAGGGGTGTGAACCCTCTCCTCCTCCCCCCCGAGCAACATAAGTTGCACCAACAGATGCACCCGTGTGGACAACTACCACCGCTCGTTGGAGGTGGTTTAATTATGTCACCAGGAGAGCTCTCTCCCACTGGCATAGAGTGGCTACACTGGAGACCTTACAGTGGCACAGCTGCATCAGTAATGCTGTGCCACTGTAAGCTCGCTAGTGTAGACATGGCCTTATTCCCATAGCATTTTCTAATGAAACATGTTTATTGGCACTTCAGCTTTGGAATGCCTCTGCAGATCACCACTCTCCAGCCCAAGCCATGGTGAATATGGCCTGCCACAGGCAGGGGAGGGAGAGGGATGGGGAAGGAGGAGGGAATTAATATTTTTGGTTGTATGAAACAACAAAACGTCGTCTCCTATTTGCAGGGGTATGAGTATGGGGCAATGGCACTGAATACTGGCACTATTTTCCACAACCATTGATGATTTTAGCTCATATATCACTTCTGAGGGTAACAATGGCACAGAGAGCATAGGTACTGCTGGCATCTTAAAGCCATCATACCCATATGCCACTAGCCTGTTGACTGCAATGGTGCCTTCCAAAGACTGATATGGGAAATGTCCTATTGTAGGGGGGGAAATAAGATTGTTACACCTAGAGACCTTCAGGAGAGGACTGCAGAATATCTCCACGAAAGTTTCATCGAGATCTCTTAAGAGGGTAGAAGGGTCATCCATAAACAAACTGCTCCCCATGTGCCGTCACCTCCACCAAGCCTAGAGGGGAATGAAAAGCAGATAACTCTACCCCCGTTCTTGTCCTTGATAAGTAAAACAATGAAAAGTCAATACCTGTGTCCTGTTAATTTAGGGGTGGGCTGAGTGCCAGCTTTACATTTAAACACTGTAAGGAAAAATGTATACTCAGGCTTACCTAAGGTCTCTTTTTTAGGCTTCTTCAAAGTATCCACAGTGGACTGCACAGGCTGGTGGGGTCTCCACCACGTATGGCATGAATCTCATTGTAAAAGCGGCAGGTCTACGACTCAGCACCAGATCCATTGTTGGCCTCATCGAATGTCTGCCAAAGTTTCTTTGCTTTAATGTGGCACCACTGCTGATCCCTGCCATACCCCTTCCCTCGCATCCCCTGAGCAATCGTTTCATAGATGTCCATGTTTCTACAGCTGATCCATAGCTGTGTCTGCACAACCTTTTCTCCCCAAAGGCCAAGAGATCCAGTACCTTTTGAGTACTTCAAGCAGGAGTCCAGAGTTTAAAATTGTGACCAGAACAGGAAACAAGTCATTGTGGGACAGCTGGTGGAGGCCTTTTAGGATCAACGTAGGTCACACAGTATCTGTGTTGACCTCAGTAGGTCAACCATGGCTCAATGCCATTAGGGGAGGTGGTTTTACTATATTGCTGTACAGGCATCCGGAGACAAATTTGAGTGTAGATATGAGCACAAATAGGTCGACGCAAGATGGATTATATCAATCAAATTTTGTAGTGTTGACCAGACCTCGGTGTGAGCGAGGGGATCAGAATATGACCCTAAATAATAACTCCCAAACTCATATAAGCAATGATCACAGCAGAAGTGACAGAGAAATCAGTTCAGAAAAAATAGTTCCCTCTCTCCCGCACATGCACATGTACAATTCCCAAACTCCATCTACACATGAAATGAACCTTTTCTGATATTCAAAGATGCTAGGAGCCACCTTAATCTCCCTTCTGCTAGAGGAAAATGGGGAAGGTCAATCCATTTCTTCCTCATTGTTAGGTGCGTACAGATTTAGGTATCTGATGTTAGACAGCCCAGTTTAAAAACATGTCCCCATATCCTTTCAGAACTGGGATTTTGTATTTCCTTGGTTTGGATTGCAACAAACACAAAAAGCTACATACTATCTCTATAAGTGTAGCCAAGTGCTTGATTAAGTCATGGTTTGTTATTAAAAATGTCCAAGAGACCAAATAACCAAGCATAGCCAATTTACTGCCTAAAGAAAAAAAACAGTATGATATGGAAAAGACATATATACCCCTCCTTTTGAGAAGCAGTTCGTTTCTTGCAGCATGTTCACCTTACACAGTAAGCGTGCTTCCAAGGTGCACCCTAAAAATCACCTCTATTTATAATAGGGATGTTTACAAGCTAAAACTCTTTATACATCATTTAAGATTCAACCTACCAACCTCAACTTGTTTCTCTGATAACATGAGGCACCCCTCTTATGTTTTGTTTAGGACACAGCATTCCAGGTACTAATAGGTATATCAAAGGCAGGTCAGTCATGTATCTTGTCTTTGACAGGATTTATGTTTGCTCATTCCAAAAGCTGCGTTTAGCTTTGTAGCGTATTATAGGATATATATCTCTTGATTTAGGAGAGCAAAAATATTAAGGTAACTGCCCACACGCTGGATGTAATACAATATGAATATGGTGCGGCCTACCAATACACATGACATCATACCCTTCACATGACATGGAATCCTTGGACCAATTTGGTCACAGTTCAGAATTCACCTCCAATTCATTTTTGAAATGTCTGCAAAAATTTTCAAAAGTGGCCAGTGGTTTTGGGTACGCAATCTGAGACACCTTAAAGGAGCCCCCTTAAAACCTCTCAAGTTAGGCACCGAAAAACTCAGGCATCCCAAACCACAGGCCATTTTTAAGAATCTTGGCCTAATTTTCTATGTTTCTTTAAACATTATTTATAAAACAGTGGCTAGGATGTCAGCCACAACACTCACAAACAGCACATTCATTTTTTCCTGTGTTTCATGTTTCAGCAGTAGCTTTCTTACTAGACAGGCCTTTTTAGATCTTTTACTTCGTATGGAATCACAGAGGTTAGAGATAGAAAAATCCTTTTAGTTGGTACAGCCCATTATTCATTCTCCCCGACCCCATCTAAATATATTCCATTGCATTGTTGGGTGTAACATTCCACAGCAACTTTTAAAAAAACAAGACCATAGGCAGGTGTTAATCAGCATAACTCCATTGCTACACTGATTTGCACCAGCTGTGGATCTAGCCACTTGTATATAATGGTGCTTTAAAAGTGACTTCAGCAGAGGTATACTGATTTACCCCATTTGAAGACCTGATGGCAGGGTTCCTGTTCTCTTGTTAGAGGATGCAAGTAATCTTCCCCGCTGAAATCAGTGAGAGTCTGTTCATCTTCTGCTGTGTTAGATTAGGGCCTTAGAGATTTAAACCTAGGAGGCAAATCAGAGAACATACATGGTGGGAATTTGCCACGTGAAAGGTCTGAGATCAGTCCTGCAATCATGCTATATGCAAAACTCTGATCAAAGTCAAAAAGAGACCCCTTTGGGCTCTTTGGTTTGAAAACAGTTAAATGAAATGTTTTACAATACTAAAACAACCAAACCAAAACTGTTTTCATTGGATTTTATGTGTAATTAATTCAAACATTCCTATTAATATTTGCATATCTAAATTTTGGCTGTACAGATAAAAAACACTCCTGAAATCTGCTCCAAGCAAGTGAACCTTTATGCTGGTATGGAATCTCGTTGAAGTAAGTGGGGCTTCATATTGGTGCATGGGGGTCACCCTCATAGATCAGATTGCAGGACGAGGCCCATAATTGTTTAGTATATTTTACAATTTAAAAAAATTATTTTGGGGGTTATTAATATATAGTATTGAAAAGGAGATGCCAGGTAGCTAATATGTAGGATCTGATCCTCCTCTAACTTACATTACTTTTACACTGGTGGAATTCTATTGATTTCAGTGGAGGTATTCCTGATTTACACCATTTTAAAAGTGAGAGCAGCATCAGGCTCATGATCAAACTATAACCTCCTACTTCTTACTGAACAGTGAAATGCAGTCCCCAATCACTCAGTCCACTTACTGTGGGTCTTCTGAGGTTTTCTGGAATATTTTTGAAATCATGGAAATGGTTCTTTAAAATTTGTCTGTGGAACTGAGGCACATGATCTGCTCCATAACCTGTGCAGTTAGAGGTAACTGCATCAGCGTGCAAAAATGTAGATGTCTCTGGGTGAAGAAAAGCACTTAAGAGTCTCCTCAGTTGTACTGGGACCAAAGATATTTACTTGTCCCTTCTTCAAGTTTATTCTCCTAAACATGTTTTCAGTTCTGATCAAAAGTACCACCAGCTCTGACAGATATTCCTGCTCAAAGGAAAATACCTGTTGTCAAGAACAGAACTTAATTTAGAAGAGATAGAAAATAGATGAAAAGGAAGTGACTAAAAGCCCTGGGCCCTGTTTATATTTACTCTCAGGGTATGGCTACACTTACAGTTGTACAGCGCTGGGAATTACCGCTGTCTTCGTACAGCTGTGTAGGGAAAGCGCTGCAGTATGGCCAAACTGACAGCTACCAGTGCTGCAGTGTGGCCACATTGCAGCATTTGCAGCGCTGTTGGGAGTGGTGCATTATGGGCAGCTATCCCAGCATTCAAGTGGCTGCAATGGTGCTTTTCAAAAGAGGAGGGTGAGGGGGAGTGTGGGGGAGAGAGAGAGAGTAGATTTTTGGAGCTGTCAGCTCCCTGCCTTGCAAGTTCTAAGGACTGGAACATACACATCACCAACCTGCAATCAATTTAAAAGTTTCGAGCCCTTCCCCCACTCCTCTCTTATTCACTAAATGCAAATTATGCACTCCTAAATAGCCTTCAGGCCACATAAGTAGCTGCTCCAACACGGACTCCCCCCTCCCCTTCCGCCGTGTGGCTTCTCTACTCAAAAGCAAACAGCTGTGAACATTCCAAAGCAATTCCCCTGCCTGCCTCCGCTCGCTCGCTCGAGCAAACAGCAGCTGTGTTTGTTTTTTAGATAAGCAGCTCCGGGGAGCCCAGACGGAGTTCAGCCACTCTTCCGGTTTGTTGTGAACAGGCATTCTGGGATACCTCCTAATACCCTGGAGGCCAATAACAGCGCTTTTGGTGGCCACACTTGACGAGCAGCGCTGCATCACCAGCGCTGCAATCGTTAAACCCCAAGCAGACCAGGTGTACAGCCAGCGCTGCAGCCAGGGAGTTGCAGCGCTGGATATGCCTTGAAGGTGTGGACAGTTACTAAGTTGTAGCGCTGTAACCCCACCACCAGTGCTGCAACTCTACAGTGTAGCCATGGCCTCAGTCTGTCAGTGCCCTCGCTCACTCTGAGCTTTAGAGAATGTGAATTCTCTACAGCAACACAATGCTGGAAAGTACCCTGCCAAACTGTGCATCACTAAAACATGCAGAATTCACCTTTCACAAGTGATCTGTGGTAAGTATCAGCAGATGTACGTAAAGGTGCCGCTTGCCCCCAAATGTTGACAAACAAATGCCAGTAGGTGTTCAGTTAAGGAATAGTAAGTAATGCTGTCCGATTTCCAGCCGCATGCGCTCTTTTTTTTTGGTTACGAGGAGGCGAGAAGGCCGCAATCCGTTGTGGGAGCGAGGGCCCAGGAACAGGTTGGAAAAATGCAAGGAAATAATGGCTTTAACATGGAGAAGCAAAACCATGCTCCAAGAAAACAGCATCAGCAACAGCATCAACAACCACCTATTCCTGCTAATGGACAGCAGGCCAACAGCCAGAAGAGACTGTGTACCTTATTCCCCTCAGATGAAGGTCTCACTATTGACCTGAAGAATTTCCGGAAACCTGGTGAAAAAACATTCACCCAGAGGAGCCGCCTCTTTGTGGGGAACCTGCCCCCAGATATTACTGAGGAGAAGATGAGAAAGTTGTTTGAAAAGTATGGGAAGGCAGGTGAAGTCTTCATTCACAAGGACAAAGGCTTTGGATCTATCAGGCTGGAAACTCGCACTCTAGCTGAGATTGCAAAGGTAGAACTAGACAACATGCTTCTTCATGGGAAGTAGCTAAGAGTGCGCTTCACATGCCACAGCGCATCACTGACTGTCAGAAACCTGCCTCAATTTGTGTCAAATGAGCTCCTGGAGGAGGTCTTCTCTGTGTTCGGCCAGGTGGAAAGGACTGTGGTTATTGTGGATGACAGAGGAAGATAGTCTGGGAAAGGCATTGTGGAGTCTTCAGGTAAACCTGCTGCTAGGAAAGCTCTGGACTGATGTAGTGAAGGGTCTTTCCTGCTAACTATATTTCCTTGGCCTGTCACTGTGGAGCCAATGGATCAGTATGATGATGATGAGGGACTGCCGGAGAAATTGGTCATCAAAATCCAGTTAATCTGAGTACAAATCAGATAGAGCCAGTTGCAGTTATATTAGCTAGGCATTCATGATTCCACACTATGCAAACATTTTTATAAGAAGCCTGTAAATCAACAAATCACAGCTATGCAGTTGATTCATGAAAATAAAACTTTTTCTTTTTTTTTTTAAACACTTACCACTTTCTTCTCGCTAGAATGAGTGTTGGATGCTGGTTCTTAGCTGCTGCAAGGCTGCTGTGTCAGAATCCTTATCCTGCAGTGGGGTTTGTTGCAGCCTATTAGTATATAGTGGGTGTGGTTTTACTGTATGCAGCATGAATGCAGCATTTAATGATGGAAACAGGCTTTTACTTTGTTGGTGTTTTTTTTTATTTTTTTAAAGTTACTCTACTGCATTTTATTTTCTTGGATTCCAGGAAACAGGAGCAAAATATGCATGAAAAAATCCTTTAGAAATTGGCAAAATTTCAGTACAAAGAAAACCAACCAGAACAACACTCAAATTCTAGTAATGAGATCTTAGAACAGTGGTAACTTGTAGAGTGTTCAGACTGGGGTCTGAAATCCAACGGGACCATTGAAACAGACACTCCTTCATCACCACAAGACTCTGATAACTACTCTTCTCTTAAGTCCTCCTTGAAGTGAAGAACCCAAGGCTGGCAAATGCTTAAGGTCAGCCATAAGAAGAACAATAGTACAGCTGTTCTCTAGAAAACTAGCCAATCGGCCTAAGTCTTTCTCTTTCTCTCCCTCTTGGATGACTGTGCATTTATAAACTATGTTTTCACAACTCAGTTAAATGGTAACAAAAACCATGAAGAATTACTATCCTATAAATTGTTTTAAAACTGTGATGAATAGCTATGAGATCTAGGGGATGTGTACAATGTGCAGACACTTCTACAAGTTGTCTCACTTACTCTATGTGTAGTCCAGTGCCTGTTTCAAAGGAGGTGGGTTATAGTGGGCTTTGGAGAGTTCCACTGATATAACACTATTTATTGCACATCTTGAAAGCACACTATCCAAATACTTTACAAAAGTAATTTAATTACATGCAGTCCATCTGGGAACTACTAGGAATCTCCTTTCATGACTCAGCTGAGATGAATTCCGTCATGGCTTTTCAAACCCCGGGAGTCACAAAGGATCAAGACTGTGATTATATGGCAGGCTGGAGCTACATAGAAAATCCAAATAGCACTAAAGGGACTAGGATGGAAAGCGAGCCTCTAGTCCATAGTGCTCTGTTCTTTGCCAATTGCAAACTCCTCTATGTAGCCATACAGGTAAAGGTTTCTGGCCAAGGCTGGTATGAATGTTCTGTGTCAGCAGAGGTGGGTGTGAGTGGGTAAGAGGGTATGTGGATTTATATGGGGAAGTTGAGTGAGGGGGCAAGTGGGAAAGGTAGTTCTCTTTGCCAATGCAGGGCTTTGCGCTCTCCAGGGCTTTTTATGCTTATAAAAAAAATGATTAGGGCATTATGGCTAAGATTTTCACAGGAACCTAAGGGAATTAGGTCTCAAACTCCCATTGAACCTTACTAGGAGCTGAGCACGTAACTGCCATAGGTCCCTTTATAAATCCCACCCCACAGCTTTATGTGATGGACATGACTGGCAATCCAGAAGCTTGGGAGCAGGGGTGGAGGAAAGGCCCACCTAAAGGCATAACTCCCTGCTGGTAGCTTTCTCCAGTGGTTGCTGACTGAAGACTCAGTCCTCAGAGGTGCTGAGGACCCTCAGCTCCCTCCAACTTCAATCAATGGGAGCATCTGGTGTGCAGCATCTCTAGGGATGGGGCCCAGAGAGATTTGGGGCGGTCGAGTCAAAAAGGCTCTTGGAATCTCCCTGGCTTATACTAATAGAACAGATATCTTGCTCCTAGATGTTATTGCAAGGGTGCCTTATAAGTCAGGATTTTAGAGAAATGTGATGGGCCAGATCCTCTGTTGGTATAATTATAGCTCCCTGCAGTCATCAGAACTACACTGACTTATACCAGCTAAGGATCCAGCCCAGTATAGTTGACAAGTGTCTAGATGTTTTAATTGCATTTATCTTTAAAGGGCAGGAATTTAGGCTAATGGTACACCGGGGGTATTGAAAATGAGGGGTAAAGTTCTGCTCTCAGATCTTGGTTATGAAATCCAGCTCTTGCAGCAGGAGTTCCACGCATTGGGGGAGCAGGATACTGGCGTGGCGGGCTCCGGTGAGGTTGTGGGATTTGCCCAAGCTTTGTACAATCACAGTCAGTATATCCTCCTATATGTTCTGAACTACGTGCCTCATCAAAACCCAACCTTGCAAAAGCCAGGAGCCGACTGACCCAGTTGCGAGCTATCTGTGAATTTCTCTTGTCAGTTTATCCACTGTTAAATGGGCTGGACATACAAATAAAATGATATATTTTAAAGTATCATGGATGTCTTTCTATCAAAAGATGGATTGGGCTCCTGATATGCATGGGAAACACTCACTCTATCCTTGATACTGTGATGCAGCTTTCTTAGGAAAGTGCCAAGGTTTTTGCAGAGGAAAAACTTCCCACTGAGGGGCCAACTGCTGCACTGATGCCATAGTGCACAGAGTGCCTGGCAGGGGAGGGGTTTAAAGCTCACTTGGGTATTTCCCTGCTCCTGGGGCTGTCTGGCTACTCCCTCTATACTGTGCTAGGGTAGCAGGATGGCTGCTTTAACTTATGTTAGACAGCAGTAACCACATGGGGGCAACAGTGGAGTTGAGGAACAGTAAATTGCTTTGGTGGTCTGCTTGTGCCCACTTACCTGCAGGAGCTCACCCCTTCCTTCCACCAGTCCCGTCCTACACTAGAGTGTAACCCTGTGAAACCTGAAAATCCTAGAGAGCTTTTCACCAAGGCTTGAAATAGTTCAGGGAATATTTATTTGCCAATCACTTGTTTTTTTAAGTGAAAAAAAAATCACTGAATATTCAATTCAGGCCTCCACACCAATTCTGAGTTCTCTCAGGGGGCTCAACTCAGGTGGGGCGGACAGTGTGAGGTACCTTTAAGCCACTTTTGCATCGGCCAGGTCCAGATGGAGACCTGTCTTGCCTTTGGCACAACTTAAAGCCACCTGAGGGGCAGTTCTAAATTACACCAGCTTCCAACATTCATCTCTGGGTTACTTCGCTAGCCTAGGCTAGCCAGAATGCAACTCTCCCACTCTGAGATGAGGTATAGAAACCCCAGATGGGACAATATGGGGTTAATGAGCTATTGTAGGCTCAAATGGCTGTGCATCCTTGCACCTGTGAGCAGTGTCAGGCTTAGAGGCAGGAGCTTAAGAGAGAGACCCCCCCCGCCACTAGCTCAGTGGGTGGTAGATCAGGGAGGGGAGCAGATTTTTAACCTTCGACTCCTGAAGAGAGGACTGGCTGAAGGTGTCCCTTTCCCAGTTGACTGATTCCTCTCTCTGAAGAAAGGGATGGCCGGATGTTCATGCACCTTGCAAGAGACCCATTCCCCACTATTACCTGTAAACTCAGTTTATTTCCATTAATTCCTCTTGTTTTTTGTTTGTTGACTGCCGCGGGTGAGGAAAGACTTTAAAGTGATCTGGTTAGAGGGCCAAGTCAAAGGAAGAGGCAGACAACTGCAGGCCTGGAGCAAGCATTGGCTAGAAATACCTGACAAAGAGAGAGCGGCTATGCCATATCTGGCCACAAGGAGGTGCTAGTGGTAAGTCAGCCCCTTCACACACACTCCTAATCCTGAACTGAGGGTTGCAAAGGGACATGATGCAAGATGTAGCCTCATGCTCCCAGGGTTTATTCCCAGGGGGCCATTCTGCCTTCTTTATGGCCTCTTCATGCTGCTAGAATGCAGTGAAGAGGCCACAAAAGGGGAGAGACTGGGGCCCATTTCTCTCACTAAATAGATTAGTTTATAATTTGGAAGAAATAAAGCAAAGGCGATTTTAAATGTGCTGTACAATAAGCAAGGTCACATTTCTTGGAGCTGGATGCTTGACACAGCTGTCTTGCCAGGATTCCATCATCTGTGTGTTGATCCAGCATTCCTCTCTTCTCCCAATTCCCCCTCACTACCCAAAGATTGTCTCTGCTCCAGGCCTCACACTTCATTCTCTTTGAATGAAATCTTGGCAATATTTCCCTTGCTTTAAGCCTGGCCTCTGCTTTTTTCTCACGCTGCTGCTGGTTCACAAGTCCCCTCCCTTTCTCTTACAAAGCCCCCATTCTTTCAGATGCAGAACTAGGACACTATTTCTACTTCAAACCACAAATCTTCCTTTCCACCCTCCTCATCCCCCTACCCCATCCTTCTCTTTTATAGTGCATGGGCCTGAATGTCTCTTTTTTGCAAAAAATCATGCAAGGCAAAGAAATCACTACCAAAAGTGCACACATGGCAAGCTGCATAAGCAATATGTGCACACATGGCAAGCTGCATAAGCAAATACCTTCTGCAGAGTTAGGAAGGAATAGAGTTCAACCAATAGTCACATAAATTAATAGCATTGATTACATCCCTGCTACAGACAGCACATCAGTGCTGGTGAAATGCTGGACTTAGGCGCAGAAACAGGCTGGTTACCAGGGAGCAACTCACTGGCTAATATTATTTAGGCAGGGCTGGTCAAGAAATATATGGTTTTGTGTTATTTTATTTCCTCTGCCAAAACTTTGGATAAATTAATAAGGGTTTTTTTTGTTTGTTTTCATCTAATTTTGCAAGGGGAGAGTTTGTCAAATAACTGAAAACCAAAAAGTTTTCAGTTTGGGGGTGTGATGATGCGGTTCTGGCAGGACCCAACTGAGAGTGCCAATTCAGGACCAATTGCTCAAACAGGGCAATCACAGCCCAAGGCTGGGGTTTTTCCACCTCTAAGGCAAACCAAACCAGCCAGACAAAAATGATTTGGTTTCACCCCACTGGCTAACATAGTCAACACAGCAATTCGGTAACATGCCAGTCTGCCCAGTATCACACCAGTGCCACATCCTGGGATGATTTATGAAACCAACACCAGTAAAAGGAAAATATTTTTCATCCAAGGACCAACCCAAGCACCAGGTCAATATACACATCAGTCTTACCCACAAAGTCACACTGTTGCCATCTTTAGAATTAAAATTAAAGTTTATTCATAAAGAAAAAGATAGAGATGAGAGCTAGAATTGGTTAAATGAATCCATACATAAGTAAAGCAAAGTTTTTAGTCAGCTTGTGCAGTGATGAGTAAACTGAGTCAACATCAGCTCTTGGAACATCCCCGATGGAATAGTCATCATCCTTTGTGTAAGACCTCAGTTTGTAGGCAAACCTCCAGAGTAGAAGCAGGATTAACAAGATCGAGATGAGCATCCAGCTATAATAGGCTTTTTCAGGTGTAAGAAACTTCTTTGTTCTTACTTGGAAAATTAAGCAAAATAGAGTCTGAGTCACATGGCAGTCCTTGCATATCTTGAAGGTTACAAGTGTTCTGCCTCTCAATGGGTGCAATTGTAGTAAGCTGATGGTCCTTAATGGGCCATCAAGCAGGCTAAGCAGAGCTAACACCAACTCGTCTGGGGTGTCACCCAGAACTACAGCAACAGTTTGAAATACAGACAGTATAGAGCCAATACTTATAACTTCAACTACAAAATGATACAGACATACAGACAGCATAATCATAACCCAGTAACCCGTAACCTGTTCTTAGACACCTTATATGACCCCCTTTACATAGGATTTGGTGCCACTACAGGACCTTGGTTGCAAACCATGTTCTACATGGTCCCACTTTATACCAATAACGTCACAGGGGGCTTTTTAAAAATAAAATCCAACATTTAAAAAAAAGTTTCTGTCTTTCTGGACATTTCCATTTTGTCGAAAGTCATTTTCCATCAAACTCAAGTTCTGACAGAAAAAATTCAACCTGCTCTCATTGGTAAAAACAATCCCCCAACAGCAGGGGCACTGCCCAAGTCTCAGTGCTAACCATGGGGTATTTGCTCCATTTGTGCAGCACAGACACTGTCACAAAACTAGATGAGCACATACAATGTGAGTACATACAGGAAACCTTTTTAATTGGCATCAAGGCCAATCAAGCTACAGGCACAGCCCTGCCCCACCACTGTACTTATGAAGACTTGTACTATAAACAACCCCCAATATTTCACCCCCACAAGCACAATCCCCTCACGTGTGCACTCATGCATGCAACCATCTGCAACCATTTTCTCACAAGTCCATTGCCTCTACCCACATCACCACACACACTTCTCTTATCCCCATTCACACATCCTGACACATACTATGCTAAGCACACACAATCACACATTTGTGTAGACCACTGTGGATGCTGTAATTGATATATAGACTGTGAGGAGCAGCCCTGATGCAACTCAATCATGTCAGAGGAGAATATGTGTCCCTGCACATGGGTTGACGATAGCTTGAGCATATGATGCTACGGATAATTTTTACTGAAATATTTTATTTTTTTTTGCATCTGCTCCAAGATCAACCATGGTGAACTATGCACATCTCAAGCCACTGGCATGAATGTGGACTCAGGATGCTATGTGCTCCACAATCTCTTTTTTGTGATGCAATATATGGCTGTATGCCTATATAGCCTGACTTTTCCGAAGTGCTCACCCTTCAAAACTCCAATTGAATCTATTTGGAGTTGCAAGAGCTCAGCATCTCTGAAGATCAGGCTTAAAATGGGAACAAAGTGTTTTCGGAATGTCTGGATCAGCAGCTCAAGCAGCTCTGAAAGGTCTGGTGTATGGGAATGGAATGGTTGGTATCACAGGCCAATGTTCTACATTCAAACAGACTGTTACCCTTGCCCAGAAATAGTAAGTTCATCTGGATCTTTCAGCTGAGGTCCAAGTGAGACATACAATGGAGAAGTGATAGGTGCCCTGTCTACAGAGCATGTTCTCTCCATTGGGATCGATTCTTCTTTCACGCTGGCTAACACTGGTGTAATTCCAGATTTGTGTGAGTTAGTCCTGGTTCTCACTAGAGAAAGTCATAGTAAAATCAAGTCCCATGTCTCCAGGGAAAGCAACTGCTGAAAAGGTGCAAGTGTAAGGGCCAGTGTGGACAGTAGCAGACTAGGAAAGGGGAGAGGAGTTTTGGATCATTTCCAACAGCAGCTCAGCCCAAAACTGTGCCCAGCCCCACCTACTCTCTACCCCAAGTCAGGCAGGGGTAGATCTATTAGGGATTTAGCAGTGATTCGTCTTGAAGAGGGAAACCAGATAGCAATATCTTACAATGCCACATGCACAGAAAGGGTGAGAGACAAAGGGGCCAGGCTGCAAAGAGGAGGGAATGGAAGGAGACCCGTGCAGCTATAAATGCCTTTGGTGGTTGTGACCACTCTGCTGAAGCACAAGCTGGTTTGTGAAGAAAAAGGTTTGGCCAATTCTTATAAGGACTTAGAAGCAACTTGTGAGAGGCCAACTCCATGCTAACCACTTACATTTCTCAAGGGGGCAATTGTCATGAAGAAACCTGGCATAGTGGGAGTCCTCTGTGGCCTGGAAACACTGTCTGGTGAGTAAAGACTTGTCATCAGTGATGTTCCTTTCCATTCACTGAGCGGCCATGTGCAGATAGCTACATATGCAATGCATCTCTGCCTCCCTTATACTGTTGTCAAACTGCACTGTCTGTCCTGCACGCTGCCACTTATTTTGTTTCTGGCCACTAGTTACATGGGGCTTCTATGGTTAACATGACTTGTTCATATGGTGTAGTCTGACCTCACTCTCATAGTGGTATGGTACAGCCTTAGATTCATCCATACTGTATTAACTCCCTTTGGTTGTGTATCCATAATCCATTGCTGCATGATGGGAGTGCTGGGGAACAGCAAGGTATTTGCATGTTTCCTGCAATCTGGCATTCAGTGTCTATATGTGGTAAATTTGTCCCCTGAAGCTCCCAGAATCCTATTACACCGAATACTCCAATCATTTGTTCTGAAGCATGCCACCACTTTCTCACATTGCATTTAATTTGTGTTTCTCATCTAGGTGATACTCATGCTGTGACTGGTCCATGAGCTACATCCAGCTGTTGTCTCATGTCCATTTCAACACAGTCTTCTGGATGCCAGAGAAGAGATTACCAGAACTATGAAAGCCTCCTCTTGCAAGTGACACCATCCAGTGCTGATGGCAGAGAAGGAATCAGCTGGGACAACTTGTATTGAGATAGTTGGTAGAAACATGCCTAGGAGCTAGTATGACCATGTCTCACCTTTATGCTCTTGCATATGGCTCTCATACTCAGAGTTCTCAATTGGTCAGTACAGTAGTGTGTCCAGTAGATAATAATCCAAGGGTAGAATGATGAATCCACTTGGAATGATTCTTACAAAAGAAGTGCCATGTCTTCATCTGCCTTGAGGGATGCCCTACTATGGTTGCTACTTCTCACACCTTGCCTTCAGGTCATGCCAGCAAAAATGTCAGGGTCATGCTGCTATGGGTGACTTTCATGTGTTGAATGCACATAGCTTGACTGTACATGCCAACACAAACAGCAACTGAAGGAGAACCTTACAAGTGTGCATGTCTCCTTAAGGGCTCACCAAGAGGAGCTGCTGTCCAGCCTGCTAGTATTTGAGGACCCAGATCTCAGGAAGATTAACCTTTCACAGTTCACAGGAGGTGTCACTGACTCATTTTGCCATAGTGCTGTTGCACAAGCTGCACTAGTACCACTGAATGTTATTGCTGATCCACGGAGGGCATTGCCATGCCTTCTGGCTTAGACATGGCCAAGGAAGGCACCGCTGGTCTGGAAACACTCTGTGTCTGATATAGCCACAGAACTGAGGCAAGAGATCAGGAAAAAGGGCAGGCCAGGCTCTTCTGGTGGATTTTTCAGCACTTAACAGATGAGTGGAGCTGCTATTGCTCTCCCAATGTTGTTGAACCTCCTCCTACACCAGAGAGGTTAAATGACTTGAATGAGCTGCATAAAAACAGTTGGGGATGAATGGTGCGGACACTTGTGCAATTCAGTTTATGACCACATGGGCATGGGACAGCAACACTGTCCTTAAAGTCATTTATGCATCATTCCCAACCTTTGAATTCTATTCTCCTGCAGGAACGTGTCTGCTGTGCAACATGTGTAAAATTGTCCTATTTGTGCTGTGTGTGTGTGGCCTGTGGGCTACAGTGGCACCTCTGTGTAAACAGCAGCTGAATTAACCTCATTTCCTCCAAAGTATGGTAGTGGTCAGTGAGTGTGCCCCTGTTTCCTTCTGCTTCAGCATGTCTGAAAACTCGGGTCCATAATCATTGATGTTCTTCGCCTGGTTTTTGCTGCTCTGTTGATGCAAAACAGCTGTAAAGCCAGGTTAAGTGGCCAGCTGAGCCAGTTTTGTGATGCCGGAGTGGCACAAAGCAATTAGGGCATACTTGTGAATCTGGCCCATGGTTTCATAGTCATTGGTGTCAAGAAGAAAATAAAAAAAACTATTGCATGGTGTCAACCTCCTTTTGCAATCGCTGGGTCAATTGCTCCTGGTATACATTGTGATTCTGTTTGGGGGTGTGGGGGGTGAGGGAGGGATGTATCTGTCTGCCCATGTTTGTAGGATTCTGATGCACAAAGGTTAGCTTTGTGGTTGTGACAGCACCTGCAGAACATGACCAATTAGCTGGTTTAGCAGATGTCCCTCTCTGACACTACAGCTGGGGCTACAGAGGTGCAGTGTTTGGATCTGGATTCAAATTGAAATTGGGATTAGGTTTAGGGTAAAGTTTTGGGTTTGAGGCAAGTTTGGATTTGACAACACTGAAATCTCATGAACTTTCCTTGCAGTATTTCACCCAAATGGTAGAAATGTTGCAATAAAAGCTGATTTAAGACAATGGGAATTTTGCTTGTGTCAGAACTTCAGGATTAGGACCACTATTTGCAAGCTTTTATAACCCTCCACTGCCCCCATAAATCTTGCTGGACATTGCAAATTAAACTGATCTCATTTCATCTCCAAGTAAATCAGCCTCCACTAAACTTTATAAACATTGCTGCATTTCTTTCAGCCTAGCCTAATAGCTTAAAAATATTCAACATTTGAATGGTCCTTATTCAGATTTCTATTTTAGGTATTTCTAAGGCACCAGTCGCCCTGGTCTGTGTATGCATGTAGCTGTTGGTGAATTTCTTGTAATGCAGAAACCATCTAATTGTGCAGTATGTCAATGAAGTTACCGCTGATTTACTCAATATTTGCATTTTTATATACTTAATATTTTTAATAACACTCTGTGACCACATGTATTAATTCATAAAGGGCACGATATAGCAACTCTTATACTGAGTAAGTCCGTTCACCAAGAAATGTATCTGATACTGATGCTTCCTTTTATTCCTCACACATAAGTGGCTTGTTTTTATTAATAAATAATAGATCAGCCTTGCAATATTCTACTCATCCAGTGACCCTGGGCAAATTTTGAGGAATGGATAAAATACTCTGGTCCAAATACACAGCTATTTATGGTACTTATATTATATGGTCATTATTACCACAGTATCTGAGTTTCTCACCATCTTTAATGCATTTACTCTCACACACCCCTTTACGGAAGAGAAGAGCTATTAGCTCCATTGTGAAGATGGAGAACTGAAGCACAGAGAGACAAAGGGACAGATTTTTTTAAAAGGTATTCAGACAAGTGACAATGGAGATAGGTATTTAGTGGGATTTTCAAAAGCACCATAGATGCCTCACTCCTACAATAAGAATCTGTCACCTAGATGCTTTTGAAAATCCTACTAGATGCCTATGTACCTCTTTAGGTGCTTAAATGCCTTTAAAAATCTGCCCCAAAGTGACTTGCCCAAAGTCACACAAGGCATCTGTGGCAGTGCAGGGAATTGGATATGGATCTCCTAGCTCTAACTCAGGACTAGCATCTTAACCACAGGGCCATCTTTCTTTCTGTCTTTGATTTCAGAGGAGCAGTTTATACCTGTTGAGGATCTATCCCTTTATATGCATGAGACTATCACTAATGTGACATCCTCAGAACCCCTGAGGCACCAAGTGAATTTAGAAACCTAAGTTTTCAGTGTAAAAGTTCTCTGGGCATCTAAGTTCCTGCCTTCAGGCGTGTGCACTGCTGCCTTACTGTAGGTGTCTGAAAGCCTGTCTCATGCCTAAAGTACAGTGCAATTTACAAAGTGGAGGAAAATAGGTGGTTCTCTCGGAAAAAGACAGAAAATATCATGTTTCCTCTATATAAATCCATAGTACTATCACATCTTGAATACTGCTTGCAGATGTGGTCACCCCATCTCAAAAAAGATATATTGGAATTGGAAAAGGTTCAGAAAAGGGCTACAAAAATTATTAGAGGTATGGAATGGCTTCCATATGAGTAGAGATTAATAAGACTGGGACTTTTCAGCTTGGATAAGAGAAGGCTAAGGGGAGATATGATAGAGGTCTATAAAATTATGACTGGTGTGGAGAAAGTAGATAAGGAAATGTTATTTACTCCTTCTCATAACACAAGAACTAGGGATCACCAAATGAAATTATTAAGAAGCAGGTTTAAAACAAATAAAAGGAAGTATTTTTTCACACAACCCACAGCCAACCTGGGGTGGGAAGAGGTGGGGTGGGGGCGGAGCAGGGGTGTGGCTTTGGGGAAGACACAGAGCAGGGGATGAGGAGGCTTTCCTGGCAAACTCAGCCAGCTGGGGGATCAGGCTGGCCGGTGGAGCAGCACACAGCTGTGTAAGGTACCTGGAAATTTGGGGCAATTTGGTACCTCAGATTAACTGGTGCTTTATGCAGATACATAGTTGGTGTATGGGTAAGAACGACCCTGGCTATTAGCCAGGATAGGCAGGGATGGTGTCCCTAGCCTCTGTTTGTCATAAGTTGGGAATGAGTGACAGGGGATGGATCACCTGATGATTACCTACATAGGCCCTGACTGCATGGGTGCTCCAGGATGGGGGCTTGGAGGAAGGGGTGGAGTATGGGGTTGAGCGGGGGTTGAGCACACCCATGGAAAGGAGGAAGCCAGTGCCTGTGAGTACCTGTTCTGTTCATTCCCTCTGAAGCACCTGGCATTGCCCATTGTCAGACGACAGGATACTGGGATAAATGGACCTTTGGTCTGATCCAGTGTGGCCATTTTTATGTTATGTTTTTATGTTCCTGTGTTTTGCCTAATTGATCTCATAGACTTTAAGGTCAGAAGGGACCATTATGATCTTCTAGTATGGCCTCCTGCACAATGCAGGCCACAGAATCTCACCCACCCACTCCTGTAACAAACCCCTGACCTATGTCTGAGCTATTAAAGTGCTCGACTTGTGGTTTAAGGATGTCAAGGTGCAGAGAATCCTCCAGCAAGTTACCTATGTCCCAGATTGTAGAGGAAAGTGAAAAACCCCCAGGGCCTCTGCCAATCTGCCCTGGAGGAAAATTCCTTCCTGACCCCAAATATGGTGATCAGCTAAACCCTGAGCATGTGGACAAGACTCACCAGCCAGACACCCAGGAAAGAATTCTCTGTAATAACTTAGATCCCTCTCTATCTAGTGTCCCATCACAGGCCATTGGACATATTTACCGCTAATAGTCAAAGATCAATTAATTGCCAAAATTAGGCTATCCCATAATACCATCCCTTCCATAAATTTATCAAGATTAGTTTGGGGTCAGATATGTCTTTTGCCTCCAGTGCTCCCCTTGGAAGGCTATTCCAGAACTTCACTCCTCTGATCGTTAAAAACCATCTAATTTCAAATCTAAACTTCTTTATGGCCAGTTTAAATCCATTTGTTCTTGTGTCCACATTGGTACTGACCTTAAATAATTCCTCTCCCTCCCTGGTATTTATCCCTGAGATATTTATAGGGAGCAATCATATCTCCCTTCAGCCTTCTTTTGGTTAGGCTAAACAAGCCAAGTTCTTTAGCCTGGTCTACACTAGGGGCGGGGGAAGATTGAGCTAAGTTACACAACTTCAGCTACATGAATAATGTAGCTGAAATCGACGTACAGAGATCGACTTACCATGGTGTCTTCGCAGCGGTGAGTCAACTTCTGCCACTCCCCCGTCCACTCTGCCTGCTCCTCTCACTGAGCTGGAGCACAGAAGTTAACGGGACAGCGCTCAGGGGTCAATATATAGTGTCTAAACTAGATGCAATAAATTGATTCCTACTGGATCGATCGCTGCCCGCCGATCCGGCCGGTAGTGAAGACATACCCTTTGAGTCTTCTTTCATAAGACAGGTTTTCCATTCCTCGGATCATCCTAGTAGCCCTTCTCTGTACTTGTTCCAGTTTGAATTCATCCTTCTTAAACATGGGAGACCAGAACTGCACACAGTATTCCAGATCAGGTCTCACCAATGCCTTGTATAACCATACTAACACCTCCTTATCTCTACTGGACATACCTCACCTGATGCATCTCAAGATCGCATTAGCTTTTTTTATGGTCATATCACATTGGCAGCTCACAATCATCCTGTGATCAACCAATACTCTGAGGTCCTTCTCCTCCTCTGTTACTTCCAACTGATGCGTCCCCAGTTTATAACAAAAATTCTTGTTATTAATCCCTAATCCCTAATAATAGCCTTGCCTGCCGTGCTTGGGGTGGCAAATGCCTAGAGCTGGCCCTGATTGCTACTAGCACTTGTCCACCAGTCTATGTCTAGAAAGTTAAAGTCTCCCATGATCACACAATTCCCATTGGTATTTACTTCATTAAAAACATTAAAGTCTCTATTCATATCCAAATCGGATCCCGGCGGTCGATAGCACACCTCAAGCACTATCTCAGGGGAGGCTCTAGTAGCTTACTTCCCCAATGTGATTTTTGTCCAGAAAATCTCTGTCTTATCCGTTCCATCTCTTCTTATTTCTTTACAGTCTACTTCATCATTGATATACAGTGCTGCTCCACAACCTTTACCTTCATCTGCAGCCTGATCCAATAAACGTGCTCTGAACACTTCTGCCAAATCAGACCCCATTCAAAATCTGGCAGCCGGAGGAGGCTAATTAAATCATCATGGGCAAAAAAGCATGTGAGAATGGCTCTGTAGCCTGGTGGTTGTGGTATGGCGGTTATGGTATTAACGTGGGAGACCTATAGTTCAGTCCCCCTGCTCCATTGACTGTTACTGTACATTGTGCTGGCTTTTTGAGTTGCATTCTAAGGCACAAGTCTCTCCCCATTCATTGTATAGGGAACCTAGGTGCCTAAGTCAGGCTTTGTGGATCTCAGTGTTGTTCCTTTGACTTTCCTAGGTGCCTAAAAGTTAGGCACTGTGACACTCAGCATCAGACACCTATGTTTTTGTAGATCCATCTGGTCCTGGGTTTCCAGCCGGAGTGAAAACCTTACTTGGGTTTTAGCCTGTAACCTAAAAATGAGGCTTAGATGCCAAGTACATTTGTGGATCCTGGATCCAGGCTCCACCGACTCTGCTATGAGGGCACAGGCTAAATCTTTGAAGTGCTGATAGTTCTTCACAATCCACCCCTACTCGTGTGCCCAAAAGGACTAATAAATTCTCCCACAGAGCACAGGGAAAGAATCATAGAGGCTCAGATTGCCGTGGCACATAGAAACATGGGATACGACACCAGAAATCCAGGTGACTCATGCAGGAGAGTGAAGTACAAGCCAGGACCAGTAATTCAGGCAGTGCTTTGCAGCGTGGCTGTTCACGGCTAGGCTAACTGGGCTGCTGATCACCATGTTAACTCTGCAGTGAAGACATGCCCTTAGTTCCTCATTTTACTCATGGGGATACTATCTCCTTATCTCAAAGAGGTTGTTGTGAGGCCATTCCTATAGTCATCAGGAGTGTAGAACTGCCATAGATAGGAATACCAGGTGCAGTGTTGAAAGAGTTTACATTTGTTTATTGTTGAGTAAGTTATTTTTATTTGGACTATGATGTTGCTTATTATAATGAATTTCTCTAGCAGAAAATTACTGATCCCAGTAGGGAGTACAGTCATTAACTTGGAGAATCATCAAATTAGAAGAAGTGAAATCAATGCTAGAGCATGATGTAACCTGTTTTTTAAAAGGCTGTGCCTGACTGTGATCGCACAGCAGTCTAAACCAGAAGTCCTTGGAGTAAGGTGTAAATCAGGAATAAGTCAATGGGCCAGATACTCTGCTAATGTAAAAAAGCAAAACTCCTCACACTCAATGCACCTGCATCCTTTTACACCAGCACAGAGTTTACTCCAGGGGAGTAACAGCAGTGTAAGTGAGAACAGATTCAGACAAACAGACATGCTCAGCTGGTGTATTTTGGTGTAACTCTTCTGAAATCTAAGGGACTACACCAGTTTATATCAGCTGAGGACCTAGTCCACTCTGTGTAGCAGATATTGTGCACCTCTCATTCTTCACAAGTGTCTAATGCTGGTATTTATGCTAAAGATTAGCTGAACCACAACATTCAGATCTAGCCCAGGATCAAGCATGTTTGAATCTGAATTCTTGGGTTTTAGCCTTTTATAGAGATCTGACTCTGAACTTCTCCTGTGTCCAGGTGTGTTTGAACATGAGCCTAAAACAAAAGCCTAGATCTAATCTTCAGATTCAAGGTAATCACTGGCAATGAAATAACCACTCTTGTAAAATCAACTTGAATGGCCCCAATGTCCTGTGTTGGCCTGGATTTTGTCTATTAGTGCAAGGGGGAAAGGGTTAGGATATACTCTCAAGTGAAAGGAGGAAAGCTATTTATAATTGTATTAGCGACTGTGCCAAAACTATGTCCATTAATGCTCAAATCCAAACAATTTAATTGAAAAGATAGCTTTTGGAGACACCAGGAGATTACTGGAGTCTTGTGGCAGCATTTGCTCATTCCTTTAAAAGCACACAAGTTGCATGTTCTCAGCCAGAACAGGATGAACCAGCTCTGCTGGAGTGATTGCCTCTGAATGAAACAGGCAAACTTCCAGATATCAGTTTTCCTCACATTAATAGACTCTAATAACCCAGGCTATCCTGGCTATAGACTTGTGTGCTCATAGGCAAATTATTTCTGTTTATAAAAAATGCATGCATCGCAATTGGAATATCACCTTTTCAAATCATTTGGCAAAAAGTCACTAATGTAATGACTTTCACTCAACCACGTTTACCTTTCAAAAGCTCCAGAGGTTACAGGTGACCCTGGAAGCACGTCCCAAAAGTCAGCAGACTCAGATTCCATCCGCCCAACAAGGGATGCAAACTCTGGAATCAAGGGTTCTCCACTGATAATACCCAGTGCCACAGTTCAATTGAAAATGTTGGCAACAGGAGGGCCCCTACTAATCTCGGTTGTTGAGACGATGTGTAGAGAGTGACTTTGTGACAGGCAGGACCTAAATCCTGAAGGACTTTATCGATCAAAATGAGTGCTTTGATTTGCACCTGAAAATGAACTAGGAGCCAGTGACATCTATGGAGAGTAAGTTTATGCTTTCCACATACCAAGGAAGAGTTATATTGTGGCACATAGCCACAGCACTGAGCTTGGGGGGGATGCAGACACACCTCACCCTAAGGGACAACTGAGGAGAGACTGTCTTCAAAGGCACAGTCCCTTCTCAAATTTCTTTATTCAGCATGCTCTGCTGCCTGCAGTCAGCTACATCTTGGCCACCTCCTGCAACTGCTTCTTCCCTATCTCCTGATGGGCAATTTGTACTCCTAAGGGTGAGCATTGTGAGACTTTCTATGCTTCTCTATATGCCAGAACTGCAACTGAACCTGGCCATCGCATGCGGCATGCAAGCTGGGGATGAAGACTTCTTGCACTGTCCTTCTATTGCACCAATACAATACGGCCAATGTATACTCACTTGTTGTGGTAGTTAATGTTGTCAAGTGAGAGTGTAAACTGGATTAATTTACAGACTGACTGCTTGATTCTCCACTTTCTTGCACTTTGTGCAATCTTGTACAAAAGAGATGGAAGATCTGATCTGATATCATTTTACACCTCTTCTTACAGGTTAAGGGACTCCACAAGATCCAAGGAGGCGAAGAATTAATACTAGAAGGGGCAAGGCTGTTGCAGTCAACAATAGGATGTAGGAAGGTGTCGGATAAAACAGCCTGCCCTCCACCCGACACACATAGTCAAATTCTGCTCTCAGCTAAATGTGGAATCCCTGACATCAACTGAATTACTCCAGATTTATACTGCTATAACTCTCAGCATAATTTATCCCCCACACTTCATCTTCTCCCTTCTTACCTTTGTAGTTTTACCAGCTACAGATCCACCTTTCCATCCCCTTGATGTGTAAAATACAGTAAAGTGCAACAGTTTGTACTCACTGTAATCTATAAGTAACTTACATCCTCTACATCCCTTCCTGCACTTGACCCTCTGACTCACACTCTCTCCCAGCTATAATACAAAGACATCTCACTAGAGTAGAGGTGGAGGCTTGGTCAATGTCATAAGTAGATAGGTAAGGGTTAAGTTTCTTTTACCTGTAAAGGGTGAACAAAGGGGGAACCAAATACCTGACCAGAGGACCAATCAGAGACCTGAATTTTTTTTTAAGAGTCTGGGAGGGAACTGGAAACTCGGGGGTCCTTTTTGTTTTCCTCGGCTGTGAGTAAACAAGCTTTCTTCTAACTCCATCTTCTTTCAAATATTCTACTATCAAGTGTGAGTACAAAGGAACCAAAGTAATCGGCTGTGATGTGCTTTGATTTGTATTTACCCCGGTCCCAAGAAGATGTCGCCTAGGAGCTGTTTACTATCTCATAGCATTTCCCAATTCCTCACTAAAACCCAAGTGTACCATGTTAATTCTCTCCGCCCTTTTATTCAGAGACTTACAGGTTTGTCAGTTTACAGCCAGAGACGCAGAGGATGCTGAGTGGCCTGATGCGTCTATTATGACGGGAAGAAGGCCTGAGTGTGCGAGGAAGAGTGAACCTCTCAAGCCACCCTGGAACGTCTGCTTGCGGCAACAAATCAGGAGCTGTGCCACCAGCTTCGCACCATTGTTCTCAGCCACTCCAGGACGGACTGAAGGTGCTACCACTCCATTGACACAGGTAATCGTCACCCACTAGAACACCACCCTACCGGGTGTCCCCTCCACACAAGCTGCTATTAGAGCGGAGATCCAAAACATGCTACAGATGGGGTATGATCCGCTGCATTCACCAGGTGACATGGGCATCTCCAGTGGTCTGGATACCAAACCAGATGGGAATACCGCTTTTGTGTGACTACCGTACCTAAATGCGGTAACTCGTCCAGACAGCTAATCCATGCATGCACGATAGCTATTGAAAAGTGGGACGGTGCCCAGTTCATCTCTACAATAGGACTTAACCAAGGGGTACTGGCACAGTACCGCTAGATGAACCTGCCAAGGGAAAGGTCAGCTTTCGTACACCCTGCGGGTGGTATGAATTTAATGTACTTCCTTCGGGCTGCGAAATGCACCGCCACCTTCCAGAGACTGGTAGATGGTCCTACTAGAGGACTGGGAGAATATGCAGTTGCCTACCTCGATGATGTGGCCATTTTTTCAGATCTCTCTGGCCCGAGACTACCTGAAACACTGGAAAAGGTCTTTGACCGTATCAGCAGCAGGACTAACTGTGAAGGCCAAAAAGTTCACACAATGCCAAACAGAGTGACTTACCTGGGACACCAGGTGGGTCGAGAACCATAACCCCTACAGGCCAAGGGGAGGCCATCCAAGTGGCCTGTCCAAAAGTCAAGAACAGGTCCAATCCTTCTTAGGCTTGGCCGGGCTACAGGCGATTTGTACCACACTACAGCAAATCGCTGCACCACTGACCGACCTGACCAGATAGCCCCAGCCAACTACAGTTAAATGGACTGATGAGTGTCAGGAAGCCTTACCCAACTTAAGGCAACGCTCACATCTTGACCCTAGTGCTAAAGGGCAGCTTTGACAACCATTCCTAGTAACTACCGCATGCATCTGAGCGTGGTATAGGAGCCTTCTCATGCAGGAGGACCGGTAACAACTTCATCCTGTCGTGTTTCTCAGCAAGAAACTCGGGACGGAAAGCACTGGTCAGTCAGTGAGAAGAATGCTATGCCTTGTGTACGCCCTGCGAAAACTACACCACATACGTTCGGCGAGAGCGGGCGTTCCAGCTTACAAACCGGAGTTCCAGCTACAACCGGACCATGCTGCGCTAAAGTGGCTTCATACAGCCAAAGGGAACAACAAGAAACTTCTTCGTTGGAGTCTAGCTCTCCAAGATTTTGATTTTCTGCACTTGACTCTCTGACTCACACTCTCATCCCAGCTATAATACAAAGACATCTCACTAGAGTAGAGGTGGAGGCTTGGTCAGTATTTGTTGATGGTACTTACTGAGTGTTTCTCTCATTGTGTATGACACAATGTTTCTTGGAAGCCCAAGTGCTTTCATAAGCTTCCTTCCCCCTCCATGGTCACAGCCCAGTGCATTCTGCTGTGGGAACATCACCACTAGCTGACTGGAAATAATGCATTTTAATATTCTGATGAGATTACCCATGGTTCTAATGCAGCTGAGATCAATAAAAGCCTCACTGTAGCTTCTAAGCTAAGTGAGTCCTGAAATAGCTGATAGCAGATCCAGACTGGTTCTCTAAATTCATTAGAATAGCACTTCTTGGGCCAGATCCTCAGCTGATGTAAGTCAATGTAGCTCCATTGATGCCAGAGAAACTACATCAATTTATGCCATCTGAGAATCTGACTCTTCATATTCACAAGGCTATTGCTAGAGTGACTGCCTCAGACCCCTCTAAAGTATTCAGATTTTGAGCAGACTCGAGCACAGAGGTATCCCATGCAGGAAAGGCCTGTGGAGTTTAGTTGAGAATACACAGTCTAAAAAAAAGTGATCACCCCAAGCGACAGAATTGTACAGCAGGGATATGTGCTCTGTGTGCTGGCCCTGTCTGCAGGCTCAATCCCCACAGCTCCCGTTGGCCGCAGTTCCAAGTTCCCAGACAATCGGAGCTGCAGGGCTGGTGCTTGCAGGCAGGAGCAGTGCACAGAGACCCCTGCCCTTCCCCACTTCCAGGAACAGCATGGAGCAGGCAGACCAGTCAATCGCGATCAATGGGTTGTGACTTCTGCTTTAAACGCTCATCTTAGATGGGTTAGGCTGTTAGGTTCACATCCTCAAAGGCATATAACCTCCCAACTTCCATTGATTTCAATCCCTTTGTGGAGCTGGGCCTTACTGACCATTATACCTCAGCAGCAGAGGAGTATGTGTGTCATCGACTGGAGATTAAATTTAGCAGCTTAGCGGTAAAATCTTGAGTGCCTTGAAATCAATGCAATCTTTTCCAGTGACTTCAGTAGGACCCCAGATCCTGACATATGGTGCATTCCTATCCTTGTCATGCTCCTGGACATAGGTGCTGGAACTAAGGATGCTGGGGGTGCTGCCGTACCCCCTGCCTTGAAGTGTTTTCCATTATATAGAGGGTTTACAATTTGGTTCAATGGCTATCAGCACTCCTACTATATAAACTGTTTCAGCACCCCTACCCCTGGATTTAGTTTAGTTTTGGAGAAACAGGATTGTCAATGGGCAATCAGTGTCAGTGAGCTCTTCTTCCCTGTGGAATATAGACAGAAGAGCTAATCAGATCATGACCATAGCAGAGGTTCCAAGAAACATGTCTCTTATGAATTTCAGGGTTTCCTTTGCACAGTCTCTGGCTCGCTGTCTTGGCAATTTTTTGTCCCCTCTGGTTCCCCGGAGATCTGCAACTGCTCTGCCCTTTGAGCTCCCAGTCTACACCAACCGGCTGGAAGGTGCAATACGCATTTATCAGTGATCACAGAAGGAGCCTCACAGGGAATTAGTGGTTTAAATTGCTAGTACATTCTCCATATCCATGTCTTCTATTCCCCACACATTTACTGAGGCTAGTTGCCTATAGCAGTATGTGATGGCTGGTCTGCATCTAAAACTTAGATTGACATAGCTACATCACTCAGGGTGTGGAAAAATCACACCTCCAAGAGAAGTAGTTAAGTCATGCTAAGCCCCAGTGTAAGCAGGACTAGGTCAAAGGAAGAATTCTTCTGTTGACCTAGCTACCTCCTCTCATCTGTAGTATGTTTCTACACTGAAATGGAGGTATGCTGCTATAATGTTTCTAGTGTAGCTATACCGAGAGAGTGATTAGCTTGGCTAATGGCTGCTGCATCTTACTGTAGAGGAGATCCCAAGACATGTGTGCCTGATCTTCAGCTGGTGTAAATTAGTGAAGCTTCATTGAAGTTTATGGAGTTTAGCTGATTTATACCAGCTAAGGATCAGGCCCAGAACTTTGGGGGCTGGTTGTTACCTAGAGTCATGCAAGCCTACTGTGAATTCCTGCTTCCCTTTGAGCTGTGAATAAATTAACATGACTGCCACTAAGGGAAGGAGAAAAAATGTTTCCTTCCCTATTAGGTATCTCATGTCCTTTGGGGAAGAGTGGCAATCTGGTGTTATGGCAAGCAGCATGTATCCATGGGGCAATAAAGCTGGAGGCTTCAGCAAGCATGGCAAGTGTTCCCCTGGTGTCCTTGACCATGAGGTGAGCGGGAGTTGCCTGTATACACTGGGATTCAGGGGTAGCAGTCTTTAGAACAGGGGGATGTGATTTTTTTTTAAGAACAAAGAACAGAAATTGCATCCACAGAGTCCATAAAGTCAACCATTATTGTCATGATTTATATTATTCACTGAGCACCATCTGTGTGCTCGGCACTGCTCAGAAAATTCCAGAAAATATAGTCCCTGTGCCAATGTGTATAAGATGTGTAGCCTCGGATAAGATGGCTCAGATATTTGAGTATGTGTATAGTTATGGAGCATGTTAATATCTATCAGTGGAGGTGCTGATGGCAATAGAAGTTTTACTTGATTAAGGACTGGAAGATTTGACTCTCCAACATTTTTTTAAGAGGAAAAGCTGCCCAGAGCTCCTATGTCTGTTTATTTTCCTTTCCTGCCTGCAGTAGTCCTGATACACCTCAGAAGACTCAATTTTTTCCTCAACTTTAAAATGTGGAATTTTCTTGGTGTTTGGTTTTAAATATTCTCCTGTGAGAACTGCCACTCAATCACTGTAGAGTTTAAAGCCTTCTGGAAACTGACTACCATCTAAACAGAAGTGAAAGCAGAGTTGCCAACTCTTAGGATTTTGTCCTGAGTTTCATGATAATTATTGTTTTCCTTAAAGCCCCAGCTCCTGGAGTCAGGTGGATGTGGGATGATTTCAGCCTTCATTCTTAAAGAAAAAGTAAGTTTCTAACCCTTGTGACTGTGGCAAAAGCTTCAAAATGTGACCCCAGTGAACCCTAAAGGCTCAAAAAGAAGAAGGAAAATAAAAACACCAAACCTATTATTTTTAAGTAATTTCATTATTTTTAAGCCATTCTCATGATTTTTCGTGAGCTAAACTCATGACTTTTGAACTTTTGGGGTTAGCAATACTGTGAAAGTGACTGGAAAGTATCAGTCTCACTCCTTTTTAAGGGCAGTTTCAAATCTATTATTTCCAGTATGGTAACACCCCTAGAGCCCCAGGCAGGTGCAGTATAAACTCATGGTGACTTACCCTAAGTAGGATGTTTCCAAAAGTTGAATTCCATGCTTGGGGAACTGCAGAAAATAAGTAGCATAAATGATAGAAAGCAATCTAGATTATTCTACAACTGTTTCAATTGTTGTATTCAAAAGTAAGAATATGCATTAAAATTTTAAACCTAACCAGTGGCCCTTAAGTGACTTGATACAAGATGTCAGAACATGTTAATATTAGAGCTGAGTGGGTCTAATTTTATTTAATTTTCTTTCTTTATATAACAATTAGATACAGTGCTCCTGTCAACTAATTTCTAAGTTGTTATCTGAAAAAAACCCAAAACAAACAAACAAACAAAAAACTAGAGTTTTCAGGTGCCTAAGTGGCCCCTGGAATCACAGTTAAAGTTGCACCCTTGCCATCTGAAATGGTGCCTCTGGCTCCTTCCACTGTCTGTTGGGGAACATGAATGGGATTGGGGAAGGAGAAGGTGTGTTGGGGGTAGGTGGGAGTAGCACACACACAGAGCACTCTAGTGAATCCTTGGCTGGCAGGGTTGTCCATGTGGAAGTCCCAGGCTTGGGAAACTGCTTTCTGTCCATGGCAGTGCCAGGATTGAGGGAGCAGAAACATGGCTTAAAACCATTCTTCCTCTCCACTCTGCTGAATTGTGCATAAAATCAGCCCAGTCCAAGGTTTGATCCTGGGACGTTAAGGGTCAGATTAGAATGGTTAGATTTCAGCCTTTCTTCCATCTCACTTTTCTGCCTTTCTATCTCTTTCTTGCTCTCTCTCACATGCACATGTTTTAGTTCTCTAAATCACTGAGGATATGTTGGAGAACAGCTGTGTTTGTTAGGAGCCAGCAGAGCACTTTTTTTTTTTTCCTTTGAATGTTCTTGTGGTGGCATTGATCTGACCTGTATTTCGAGAATATATTGTCAGGGCTAAGTTTGATGCCTTAAATGTTGTTATTACACCTCAGCAGTTCTCACTGCAAGGCCATTCCCTGGCTCAACTGCTACAAAATAAAATCTAGATTCTGAAGCCTGCTTCTTTAACCCTGCTGTTGGGGAGTTCAGACAATCAGCTTCCCCTCATTACCCCTCCATGCGTGCTATAGCTAGGGACCCCTTCCACATTCGTTATCTTACATATCACAATCGTGTCCACTTTGGTGTTTCTCCTTTCTAAACGGCCCTTGTCTCTTCGTGCCTTTGATCATTTTTATTCCCCTCCTTTGAGTCCTTTCTATTTCTGCGATGTGCTGACTGAAATTAACACAGTTTTCCAGGAGAGGGCATCCCAATGATTCATAAAACATGTTCAGTATTGTTTTCTATTAGGGCTGTGCAAATAATGGATTTTTTTCAGTTCACTGGCAATTCTGAAAAGTTACCAAAAAGAAATGATCAAGCCCAAACAAACTATTTTATATTGATTATTTATTTATGTTTGTAATTTTTTTTAAAATGTGAAGTAAACATTGAAGCAAAAAGTTGTCACTGACCAAAGAATTTAAATGTTTTGTTTCAGTTTTTTTAATGTGTCCAGTATGGCAAAAAAGACATAAATTCACCAAATGTTTCCATGTTGCCTGTTAGGGGGCTTATTCCTTCACCCTCTCACTTCCCTGGTCCTTCTCGCATGAACAGAGAGAAACAATACTCTAAGTTCAAAGGTGCAAACAATTCAATGTTAATTGGCGTGAACTTCCAGCAAGCCTGATTCCAGTTTCCTTCCTTAGTGTCCCCCTTCCCAGCTCTGACACCACAGAGCCTTGCCTGTGTCCCTGTTTCTGTTCCCATTTCCCCTGTTAGCAAAACATGATCCCCAATCCCCAGTCTCTATTCCCATTTCCCCCCACTTCCTGATTGACTGCAGACTATATAGTAAAACTTGAGTTCTGCTTAACTATACCTTAACCAATCATTTTACTAAAATTAACTAACCAATCCTAACATATTGTAACATGGTTATTTAACCAATTATATCCCACCACCTTAACTGGTTTACACCTAACAAAATTAATTATACAGCAGACAGAAACAATTACAGAACCAGACAGAGACCATGCAAATAAACACACAAAACGATACAGAAGTGAGGATTTCACAACTACATCTATACAGACATAAGGGTTTTCCAGCTGTGTCTATTGATAAGTGAATTCTTACCAGACAGGATGTTATTAAACTAAGTTTCCTTTTACATCTTCTAGGCTCTTCCCTTTCTCTGGAGGTGATAGATCCGATCACCTTCCTAATAGCCCCAGATTGCATTATTTCAATATGACTAAACAGAGCCTCAGACTGTCACAGTAAGAGAAGGCCATTAAACAGACAGACAGTGATTTTGATTCTTTCTTTTATACCTCTATAACTAGCTAAGTGATAAGAATACACCTAAATCCTTAAAGTACAGGCCAGACAGGCTTGAATATCTATATTCTAGCATTGCCAAATCTCATTCTGTCGCCAAAAGAAGTTTTGTCTGACAAATGTCTCCCAGCTCTATTCCCTCTCCGTTACTTAATACGTCCTAATGTTTTGCTTCTTTGCCCTCTGCTTGTGAATTAAGCAGAGATTTAGACTGAGCTGCCCAGTCTTTTCTTGAGTGGTTACACTTAACTGAGAACTCATCAATGCATACAAATAGGTCAATTTGTTCCTTCCAATGTATGATACTTTGCACTTGTCTACACTGACCTTGATCTGTATGGCACATTTCTTCCCACTTCTATTAATTCAATTGAAAATTGTCCAATAGCTTCATTGGCACAGGTTAAAACCTTGGTTCACTGGCTTGGAGCTGTTTAGATCTGGCTGCTGACTGGATGGCTGAGACTTTGCCTTTGAGGAAACCTCTGACAGGGATCTCATGGCTTGTGATGAAGGGCATGGTGGAAACACAAATGGCAGGAGGAAAGAAGAAAGCTAGCTATTTTGTGGAGGTCACTTTACCAAAGGATGGAACATCACTAACTTGTTCTGTTGGGTTCAACAGGCTTAGATTATTCTTTTGGGTCTATCAGGAAGGTTCCTCTTTCCCTCTGCATCTGGTTAGGTGTTTGGAACCATCTCTTTCTGATCTGGAATACCTTTCAGCAATCTGTGCCTTTGTCCCCTCTAACTGAGCTCTCCATTTGGCTTATGGTGTGTTGGAGACTGGTTACAAATGATGAGCCATCACTTTAACTGTGAGGACCATCCCGGGCTTGCTTATAGAGGAGAGTGCTCTGAGGGAAGCCATGTGATCTGGGTTGTCCGAGACAGTCAGCAGACAGTCTGGATGGATCCAGCTTAAAGCAAGGTGGGGTGAGTTGTCTCTCTGCTTTACAGAGCAGACTGTTTCCTCTGTCTCTCTGTTTTTGGGTTCTTATGAATTATCATTCTGACTTCTAAGAAAAAAAGTAGTGTTATGCTGAAACCATCCAGCAAGAGTATTTGTCTTTTTATCTAACTTCTCTGAGTGTGTACACTGTGAACATAACTCCTGGAACCAGCTGGAAGCCACAGCTGGTGCAGAATGAGGTGGCCCACGTGTGAGGTAGTGGCAGCCAATGGATACCTATTACACCAGTTCAACAACTGCAGTGATATTGATTTTGATTTGCAATTCACTATAAAGTAGGGGCCTTGGCTGCCTGTGAAGCTGTCTCATTCCCTGCTTCAGGCCTCTTGGGGAGCCTTGGGTGTATTTTGAAAAGTTTGAAATAATGTGGTTTCAACTTTTCAAAGTAAAATTTTAAAATTCCTTTTCTATAGGAAATGTTGAAAGGATTTGAAAAGACCGTGGAAGTGATGGTACAGATGGAAGCATACCAGCCTTTCTCTGAGACAACCATAGTGAAACACAGTGTGGCAATAAGAAGACAATGGCATTTGCCAGGAAGCAGAGAGTAATTTAATTAGTTCTGTAGATGTCATCAATACAAGGGATGATTTATGCTCCTTCCCTCCTGGGGATGTTGGACAGGAAGGAATTTACCTGAAGCCATTGAGAAAGATGAATTGAGAAGAAAATTACAAAAAAATAAGAAGAAACTAGAGACTGCTTGAACTATTATTGATTCTTATTTGTCCTGGGGTAGTGCCTAGTGGCTCTATTAAAAATCAAGGCCTCATTGTGTTAAGTGCTGGGCACACACGTGATACAAAGTTGCTTCTTGCCCCAAAGAAATTATAATCTAAGTAGGAGACAATGATCCACGTTCTACATTGAGTTGTGCCTACTTCAGCCAAGGATTAATTTGGCCTACTGCATTTCACAGGAGACTGCATATGTGGAAAGGTGTCTTGTAGTGGACTCAGAGAATCCCACGTTAAATGATGCATTACTACACAAGTCCCAGAACTCTCACATAGTGACTCCAATGTGTTTAGGGCAGAGAGCACATAGTACTCTAGAGCACTGTTCCTTGACTGGGGCCTTAGGAATTACTAAATACAAATAATAATTAATACAATTCCATTGAAGAATCCCCGGCTTCCCCCTAAACTCCTGTGAAGCTGAAACTGATCTGCAGCAGGTTCTTCACTGATATCTTGCAAGAATACATTTCCTTTATGTCTTCAAGCACGTCCACAAGCTATAGCCTCAGTCTGTAGCAACCTTCATGGAACTTGGAGGGAGGAGCATAGAAGAGTGTGAAGGAGGCACCAGGAAGTCAGTTCATGTGCACAGAGCATTCTGGCTGCAGTTGCAGCATCTCTGCAAATAAGTCTCTTAAAAAAGAGCCCAGTTTAGTTTTAGAAACATGGAATCTTCTTATGTTGTTTCCCAGCATACAGTAAATGAAACACAATCCAGCTCCCATTCAGGTGTACAGAAAGGCTCCCACTAAAATCAGTGAGAGTTCGATCAGGCCCTATATACAGTGGTGGACCTGAAAAAATTAAAAACCTTTTTGGAAAGTCTATAGAATTTAACAGGGATGCAATCAGTAGGATTCTATAGAAATGTATTAGGGTTCTATGAAGTGACAATGACAAAAGAAAGGATGCTAAAAAATGGAAGAGAAGAATTATTTGAGGACTGGAAGACATGCCATAGAGAGAGATTTAAGTATCTCAATCTCTTTAGCTTACCAAAGGCTAAGAGATGGCTTGATCACAATCTATAAGTACCTATGCAAGGAGCAGATAGATATCTGATACTAAAGGGATCTTTAATTTAGCTGGCAAAGGCATAACAAGATCCATGGGCTAGAATTTGAAGCAAGGCAACTTCAGTTAGCCCCCCACTTTTAGCAGTAGGGGCAACTAACCATTGGAACAGATCACCAAAGAATGTGATAAATTCTCCATTGCTTGAAGGATGGATGGGAGATTTTCAAATTGAATTAGTAGGAGCAGAATTAGGTGAACACTTGGCATTTTTGAAAACCACTCAGTCTTCAAATCCAAATTGGATGTCTTTCTAGAGAGGTGCTCTAGTTAGTTCAAACAGAAGTTAATGAGCTGGATGCAGGTATCAAAGGGTGACATTCTATGCTATGGTATATGATATAAATGAGGTGAGATTAAATAATCATAATGCTCCATTGTGGCCTTAACATCTATAAATCTATGAAAAAATACTCAAAACTTACTCTACAGAGAATGGGAGCCTTTCTTTAGGGTGTGGGTAGGGGGGTAGGGTTTTTTTTATTAACTGTACAATAGAATTCTATGGCAGGGAAACAGATCCATGTTAAAAATTACAGGATGGTTCAAAATCTATAGAAATGTTGTCATTTTCTACTGAGTTCTATAACTATGGTCCTGATCCTGACAACATTTAAGCGCATGCTTCTTTGATGATTAAGGTGGAACACTATGGATAGATGAGGCAGGAAGTGTGAAGAGAACAGAATATATTAAAGTTGAGGTCTGCTGTAGAAGAACAAAAAGAATGAGGAGTACTTGTGACACTTTAGAGACTAACAAATGTATTTGGGCATAAGCTTCCATGGGCTAAAACCCACTTCATTGGATGCATGCAGTGGAAAATACAGCAGGAAGATATATATACACAGAGAATATGAAAAAATGGGTGTTGCCATACCAACTATAATGAGACTAATCAATTAGTTGGAGAATTGCGACTTTTTGGTCTGTAATTGAGCGACCAATTGGTCAACAATAAAAAATTCAAAAACAGACTAGAATGAGAAGCTGCAGAATTAGAATTAATTTGCAAACTGGACACCATTAAATAGGCTTGAATAAAGACTGGGAGTTGATAGGTCATTACACAAAGTAAAAATTATTTCCTCATACTAATTTTCCCCCTATTGTTACTCACACCTTCTTGTCAACTATTGGAAATGGGCCATCCTGACTATCACTTCAAAAGTTTTTTTTTTTTCTCCTGCTGATAATAGCCCACCTTAATTGATTGGTCTTGTTATAGTTTGTATGGCAACACCTATTTTTTTCATGTTCTCTGTGTTGTACAGACAAAACTACACAGGATCTTTTCAAGGGGCAAGACAAAGATGCCACATTTATTATGATAACAATTTGATTTATGACCAATAACTAATATCTTAATCCTTATACACACACATTATGCCTAATACCTACACACACACACACATACCCCCATCAGATGTTCTGCAGCTGCTGCATAGTTATCAGTCCTGGACATAGCTTGAGTTAGTGGCTTGATTTTGCAGCTTGGGTTCGTAGCTTGTGGTGGCTAACTGGCCAGGAAAGCCAGGCACAAGGACGAGTTGGGTCTCTGTTGGGCCTGCACCGATGTCCTTTCATGTTGGCAGCAGAATGTTACCCTCCAAAGTCTTCCATCTCACGCATCCTTTTTGTAGGCCTTAGTTTGAATCCAGAGTCTATAGGACTTGCTGTGTCAAGCTGCCTCTAGGTTTGGTGATTGATCACTCATCAATTGCAGGCGTGACTTTCAGCCTCGGACCTGGCTTTGATCTTCCTTCTATTGTACCTTTTCTTTTTAGGGTGGACTCTTCGTACTTTGTTAGGCTTTGTCTTTGCTCTTTCAGGCCGGTTGGAGTTTGAACTATTTATTTACAGCTGGGGCCCGCGGTGGGCATGGGGTTGATCTCATCATCTGTAGTCCTCAGTCCACATCTAACTCACTATAAGCTTCAGCCGGGTTTGCAAAAAGTTGAGGAACGCATTTTAAATATGAGGTGAGGTTTTTAAAATGGGGTTTGAATTACAATATGGCAAACAGTGAACAGAAGTTATAATATAGACAAGTGTAGTGGATGGCAAACAGTAAACAGAAGTTACAATGTAATGAACAGAAGTTACATTAATAAAGTGAACAATTAAAAACAATTTCATTTATCAGCTCTACATCTGTGTATATATATCTTCCTACTGTATTTTCCACTGCATGCATCTGTTGAAGTGGGTTTTAGCTAACAAAAGCTTATGCCCAAATAAATTTGTTAGTCTCTAAGGTGCCACATATACTCCTCATTCTTTTTGCTAATACAGACTAACATGGCTACCACTCTGAAACCTGTCACCATGTAGAAGAACAGTGTCCTAAAGGTTGGACAGCTTGTTCTAGTTTCTTCTTGTGGAGGAGATGAAACCCTTGAAAACTGTGATGAATTTTTTCAACAAAAACAATTTTCCATTCAGTTTCACTTAACATAAAATTTGAATGTTATTTCTTAAGGCTTGTCTTCACTACGGGGGTAAGTCAGCCTAAGTTACGCTACTCCAGCTACACGAATAATGTAGCTGAAGTCGATGTAGCTTAGGTCGACTTACCCCAGTGTCTTTACTGTGCTGTGTTGATGGGAGATACTCTCTGGTCAACTTCCCTTACTCTTCTCAGAGAGCTGGAGTACCGGGGTCGACTGGAAAGCACTCTGCCATCTATTTAGTGGGTCTTCACTAGACCTGCTAAATCGATTCCTGTTGCAATGATTGCAGCAGCGTCAATCTCCCGATAATGAAGACCAGCCCTAAATAACTAATTATCATTGTTAATAAACATCCCAGTGAATTATTTTTATTATAAATGTTTATAGTAAAATAATATTACCAATAATGTTTTATTTTACTGTTTTTTATTACACTGTCATAAATACATACAGTTTGCTTATAAGACAAACATATTCTTTCTGAAAGATACCCTATAGTTCAACCACAAGTTGATGGGCTGGACGTAGGGATTACTGACTTGAGGTTCTACGGCCTGTGTTCTGCAGGAGGCCAGATTAGGTGATCATAATGGTCCCTTCTGGCTTTAACCTTTATGAAACAGAGAGTTGCCTTCCTACTTTGTGGCATTTACAATCTAAATTAGACAGCACTTGGTACAATAAGGTCCTAGTCCATAACTCCTAGGCACTACCTAAATATGAATAAATAATAATAATAATAGCACATCCAAGGAGGATGAACAAAGCCGGGCCTGGACTGTTTGGGAAAGATGAGTGTTAGACTTGGTCTACATTTAAAACTTATACCAGAGTAGATATGTTGGTTGGGGTATGTGTGTATATATATATTATTTTAACTAACATAGCTATGCCGCTATAAGCCCCATTGTAGTTTCACTTATACCTGCATAAAAGTACCATTGCTGGTGTAGTGTATGTCTTACGGGGAAGTGGTGTAAGCTATGCCAGAGGAAGCACTCTTTTGCCAGTATAAACTGTGTCTATTGTTGGAAAGTCAGCTATACTTCCAATCTGGTATAGCTAAGCCCCCAAAACTTTTCTGCGGTAACTAAGGCCTAATTACAGTAGAAGACCAGGACACATATGCTTTGTTAAATGGAATTCCACAGAATGCCACTAGAGAGAGCCTAAACAGTTGCCAGCCTGCCTGAACGGCTGCTCTGTTTAACTCCCATTGAAATAAATGAAGAGAAAGGGGATGGGGGAGAGGTGCAAGTATGAATACATCTTAAAACCTTTTCCTCTTACCATAAGTCTAATCAATAGTATCTTGTATACATGCTTTCAAATGTACATTTAAAGCAAATACATCTACAAATTTAAATAAACCAAGCTGATGAACATTTTGTAAGTAACAATTACAGCTTTCTTGGTAAAATCAGGAGTCTGTTTTGAGACATGGTTTGTGAAACACACAATTTTGTGTCACGACTCCATGTATAAGTAGCTTCACTGTGTTGCAATGCAATATCAGCTGAATGTGACATCACAGTGGAGTTTTATTCCCAGTGCCAATTGTTTGCCTTTTTAAGGGTATTTATAAAAGGCCTGTAAACATTTAAAGTTTATATTGTGGCTGGTAAGCTGCAGCCCATATCTGAACATGTATATGGAGCGATCCATGCACATGGGAGCCCCTGAGGCAGTCTGGCTGAGGGAGAGCATGGTAAACTAGGGGCTGCAATGCCCTTAAATGGGGCCCAGTATGCCTTCCCATTCATGATGGCTCAGGCCAGTCGGCCAGGGGCAGACTGAGACTAGATCTAGTTTAGTTAAGGTTGCCAAATTTGGTTGGATGAATTCCTGGGAGATTTCATCACACAACATAATTAATTAAAGTTTAATCTTTAATTCATCTAATACACAGTTGTGTTGTTGCATTATGCACTTGTGTATGGTGAATGGAATTACACAGGAATAAAACTGGAGTGAGGCAGTGGTATATCAAGACCAGAGAGTGGAAAGACTGTGTCACATGGTCATTGACCCCTTTAAAGGGAGGTGGGCTCAGCCTGACTGTGACTGATCTGCTACCTCCCATATGAAGCTTAGGGGCTAGCAGTCAAGTGCTAGCCTTAAGGGCGCCTGGTGCTTCTGAAGAGAAGCAGGAGCTCAGAGGAGCTGGAGAACTGCAGGGGAGCTCCTGTATTAGGTCTTGGAGCTGGGGAAAAAACCCAACTATTGGGCACCTTCCAGGGAGCAAAAAGTGCAGGGAGCAGGAAGGGTCCTGCAGTAGTTCCTGGTTAGGGCAAGGACATGGTGAGGGGCTGAGAGAAGTGAAGGAAAAGCAGCTGTGAACTGTAGCCCATGTTGAGCAGACGAACTCTTTTATGTGGACATTTTGCTCCGTTTTCGGTTGATCAATAAATTGTGCCCTGAGGTCAGACATGAAATAGACTCTTACGTGGCACTGGTCTTTCCTGAGCTGGTGAGGGAGCATGTCTGTGTCTAGACTGGCATTGTGAGTGGCCCTTGCTTGGGTCACACATGATGGGGGAAGAGCTCAGGACATAAAGGCCAGGGCAAATCTGTTAAAAAAAATTGGCAGAACCCCTCAATTTTGAGGACAGGCAGCGACCACTGTGATGGCAATCACGTGGCATTTCTCAAGTACGTATGTTACAGGAGACAGAATCTGTGAACTAAAGCTCACAGTGAATCTATGTGCCTGGGACATAAGAAACTACTTCAGTTCCTCTCTTACCTGGATGGAATCACACTACTTTGTATTATAAACTTAGTTTGTTAGCTCAGTTACATGTGTACATGTATGCAGCTGTTCTGTCTGTGCCTCTGATACTGTATGTCTCTGTGCACGTGTCTGTTTTTGTCTACCTGGATATTTTGTGCTTGTTCTGTTTTTTAGCATGTATATCTGTATATCATCATAGTCCTCTGTGCAAGAAAGTGTGTGTGTGCATGCCAGTGTATGGACATGTCACTCGCTTGTGTTACTGTGTGCATATATGTCTCTGACAGTACATATATGTAACTGTGCATGTGAGACTATACTCAGTGTCACTACTCTAATGTGTGTGGGGGCATGTGTATCTGTCTTTATAGGTATGTATGTCACTTAGACATGTCTGTGTATGTGTCATTGTACTCTGTTTCTCTCAGTATGTACATGCATGTTTACAGACCTCCCGACAGTCCCAGGTTTCATGGGACTGTCCCAATTTGACCCACAACACCTCTTGTCTCAGTTGAAGCCTCTCATGTCCCACAGGGCATTGTGACCTGGTCCTCCCTCTCCCTTGCTACCCATCCCCTCCTTCTTCTCCCATTTGTTCCTCATTCCCAACCCAGCCCCACACAGGCCTTTCCAACCCCTCCTCTCTCTAAATCCAGCATGCACTCAGACTGTTCCCAAGTCTAGCCAGTCCTGTGGAACAGGAGCTGCTGCTGCAAGGTAGTGCTGGCTGGGCTTGCTCTGCAACTCCCACCCCTGGGCATCTGTTGTATTAATTTATAGGCCAGGGGTGTTAACATAACTCAGTTACTGGCCAATATTAAACAGTGTTAGACAAGGTTCAGGGTTTGATATACAGAGACCTCCGCCTGCTTAGTACCATGACAAACACACCATTAAACATCATTTTCACCTTTTATTAAAGATAAAGAAAAGAAGGAAGAACAGGTAAAGTATTTGAAATGCAGGTATTAAGTAAGGCTTTCATTTTAATAACATCCCTTGTTCCTTTTCCCTTTACCCTGGGATAGTTTTTAGAAGGAACCCCCCCACCCCGCCGTTTGGCAGTGTCTTAGATGGCAATAACATCCTTTCAAGGAAAAGAAAAGTTAGATGGGATTGGATGGAATTGTTGTTGCTGTTGTTGAAGTCTTATCTTGTTTCATCCAGGTGGTGTTAGGGATTCAGCTAGAGCCGGTAGAGGTGACAATGTCATCTGGGTCCCTCTCTGTCTAGCCTGGTCTGGTCAGGACATCTCTCTGGATCATGGTGGTAAAGGCCTGAGGTCCCAGGAGACTGTGAGTATAACAGCCATGATGGTGATGCACACTTCAGTAGCCATTTTTTTCTCCCAAAACTCTTTCTTTATGGACAAAGGGAGTAATCCCCTCATTATTTTGTCTGACAGTTAGGTTTAATATCTGAGCAGTGGTGCTGGAACACAAGTGGGGGAGTCAGGGGGCTATGGCCCCATTACTTTTTCCCAGCTGTAAGGGCAAGTGATGGGGGAGATGGTGGAGAGGAGTGAGATGGGGGCGGGACCTTGGGGGGATGGAATGGTGTGGGGGTGGGGTTTCAGGGGAAGGGGCAGTATCAGGAGGGGCCAAAGTTTATGAACTAGTGGCCCCCCACACACTTTTAGGGAGCTTCCGGCTCTCTTGTATCTGACACACCAGTTTGGTTCATTAATTGCTAGTCTTGTGGTTTTTTGTTTACCAGGCATGACCTTAACACAGTCCTTGAGTTATAGCAATAGGCCTTTTTGTTTGGACTAATTTAGTGTCTCCCCTTCGTACCTTTTCCTGACAACATTTATTATTGTAGCTTATTGTGATGTCTCATGAACTTTCACATACTTTTTACAGTTGACCTCAAAATTAGGTTAAACCACCTCCCTTCCCTTGGAGGAGGAGCTATCCTGCTTCAGCCACTGGAAATACTGGAGAGTATGTGTTTATACATAGGGTGATTGAAGTTTTGAAATGGGAATATATTCCTTAATGGCATGGGGAAGAGGTGTGAGGAGACTTGGTAACTAGGAGATCAGGCTAAGGGTTGTAAGATGTGGTGGTTTAAAGTGTGGTGTATTAAAACGTGCATTACTATTGCAAGCTATAATTTCAACTTGTAAGTTCTTGCAGGATAGGAGGCTCTGTAGGGAAGCATGTGATCTGGGTCTCCAGCCAGTCTAGAGCAAGCTGGGGTAAGTTATGCCTCTTTGCCTTAGGGAGTAACCTGCTTTGTCTCTCTGGTTTTGGTACTTGTCGTGTTAGGGTTCTGGATTCTAAGAAATAAAGTAGTGTGACATTGCAATCTTCTAGCAAGAATATTTGATAGACTTTTTAATCTTCCTGATGTGTGCTGTGAACATAACATGAGAAAACTTGTCCTGGGGATTGTGTGAGAGGTTTGGCAGCTGAGAGAAGTTTGTCTGGAGGTGTTTGACTGGGAAGTGCAAGACAGTTTATACAGTAAGGGGGCTGGTTTGGGGGCACTTGTCACTGAGGACTTAATGGTGAACATACCCTTTCATGTACAGATCTTCCAAACTTCCTACACTTCCCAGTTTCCACACCTCCTTGGTACATGTGCTCATTAAAGAGGAATATGTTTGCTGTCCCCTCCAAGGAGAGACCAGAAGTTATTGACATCTGACAGCTGTTTGATGTGAAGTGAGTTGGGGGCTCACTGCAGTTGCTACTGGTCTTTTTGGCTACATCAAAACAACCACCATTGCGACTGATGAATTTGAAAGTCTTCACCCAAAGGACAAGTTCTCATTATTCCTAGAGAGTGAACTCAACTCTGCCCTCAAGAGGAGCTTCTTCCAGAGCAGGTCTGAGGCACATCAGCAAGGCTGTTGCGGGAGGGGGGATGTTTGCCTTATTGCTAACTGTGATGTGTCAGTTCTGTGGCTAAATGAAGCTGCCTTCTTTTTCATTTGACTGTTTCTGCCTGTACTTTAGCAACTTCTATCCTCTCCTCTTTACTAGGATATAGGGTATCCCCTTTAATAAATCCTCCCCTAATGGATGTCTCTGTCTGAACTGTGTGTGCTTCCTCCTCTGTCAGCTTTCCCCAAGCCTTAAGTTAAAAAAGTTCATCTATGACCTTTTAAATTTGACATGCCCACAGCCTGGTTCTGTTTTGGTTTTGGTGGGAGCCTGTCCTTCCCGCATAGGCTCCTCCTTTTGCAAAAGGTTCCCAGTTCCTAATAAACATAAAGCCCTCCTCCCAACATCGTCTCATCTATTCTTTGAGACCCCGCAGTTCTGCCTGTCTAACTGGCCCTGTGCACGGAACTGGAAGCATTTCAGGGAATGCTACCCCGGCATCCTTTGTCAAGGGAGATAAGCTGCCAATGGTCTTGGTCTCATGAAAGAAGGATCTCAGTCATCCAGGTTGAAAAATACTGTGAGAAGAATTCTGGGGTAAGAGTATCTTATTAGACAAGAGGGCATCTTGTTAGTTTAGGCTCTAGAATGTGTGTTCTGATTTTGTTTTATATGTCACCATTTGTTTCCATTAATCCTACTTGCTTCTTTCTGAATCTCTATTCTTTGTTAAATAAACTTATTCTTTTTTTCACTATAAATATATCTAACTGCTGTGTATTAAGCAGAACAGAGGTCTAAGGTGTAACTAATAAAATGTGGTGTATTGTTCTTTTGGGAACAGTGGACCTGGTAATTCCATGAGTGTTCAGTGGGTAAGTGGCTGGACCCTACAGGGGGACTCTCAGATGACCCAGGGGTTGTAATGTAACTATCGCTAAACTGCAAAGGGACAGCGGAGCCTGTCTGGTCTGAGAGAGAAGTACTTGTGGTGCCTGTGACTGGTGGTTTCAGGGTGCTGATCCCTGACAGACACAGAGAAAGGTCCTCACAATAAGGACAGAAGATAGCGATGTACCTGACAACCCTGGGTACCCCCTTGGAGCACCAGAATGATCTTCTCTGTGAAATAGGAGAATGCTTTGCAGTGGGAGGTGCTTTCTGGCTCACATACACACACTTACAGATCCATACATATCTAGTAATGCACACAGTCTTTGGATAAAGAGGGCCAAATCTATGAGACACATAAGATGATGGCAGAGCTCCTCTCCCCCCATTTCACTTCACTTAGACTCCCTTAGACCTACTTGTACCCACTCTTCCCATGTGCAAGGAGTCTACACTCATCTAACTCACATGCCGAGGAGCTAGCAGATAGCATATGTTAACAAACCATCCACCCTACCTAAACATATACCTCCTCCTGCTTCTCTGTGTGTAAACTAGACCAGCCTGGATTTCTTTATAGAGTGGGTGTGAATAGGATTATGGGTATCTAGATGAATGGAAAGGGGCCTCAGGTAGTGTAAAGGGAGACTGGCTTGGATCACTCTGAACTCAGCCCTAAATTAGTGGACGCTACCCACTACTAGAAGCATATGTAATGTGTTTACATGAGTCATGGGCCTGAACTAACCCCAGACCCGATCTGCACATGCCTGACTTTGGAAGAGCAAAACCTTGCAGCTCGGAATCAGTGGGTTTCTGAGGTCCTGTAGATCCTCCCCTTAGGCTGGGGGGCAGATCTGTTAGCAATGGGCGGGTTTCCGCCCGCCCAGTTCCCAGAAACCCAATAGGTACAATGACAAACTTGTCATAAAATAATCCCATGTAATTTAAGAAATGCTTTCTATCCCATTCAGACTGTTTAACAGAATTAACAGCCAAATGGTTCAAATTAAACATATGATCTGGTAACATGAATACTCGTACAGCGCTGTACTGTACATCTCTGCAGTGAAATGTCATTACATGCCACTGGAAGGCATTGTCACAAATCTGCATTATTTTTATCTTCCCTATAAATTATAACAATAGTCTCCCACTCTAAAATTAAATATTTTTAATTGCTACCTAGAATTTATGTTAATTTGTAGACAGGCCCTGATGTTTTAAAGATATTCTTCCCTGGTGAAAAGGTTAACTTGTGGTAATTTCACACTCATATAAAGCTCTCTCATTATGAGGTTTGGATAATTTTAATTAATAATAAACTACCACCAGTTTTTAATTAAAAAAAAAAAAGAAAAAGCTCAGGCTTCTCTCCTATTGAACAGGCTGACTCTGACTTCAACTCACTTTACTCTCACTTCCACTCTGTTTTACTGTTGGGTAACTCCACTGACTCCAGCAGAATTACCTTTAATTTACGCCAGTGTCAATGAGAGGAGAAGTGGGCCACACATCTACAGCTGCTTAGAAAGTATTTCCTGCATACTTTACATTATGGCTGATATGACCTGATATGATCCTCTCATATTAAAGATGCTAGATCTAATGTGCGATGGGGGCATGTGTGAGTGAGTGAGCAAAGTTGTGAAAGAGCCTATACAAATGTGTGAGTATGTATGAGTTGGTCATTCTACCATGTGTGTGTGCATGTGTGTGGGTGAGTGTTAGGGTCTGCACATATGCGTGTGCATACATTAGATTGTCATGCATAAAAAGGGATAGGAGGTTATGGCAACTGAGGGATCAGCTTGCAGGGGCTTATCACAAGGATGCAAAAGGATTTTAGTAACTGGGGACTAGTTTAGGGAAGCTTGTCATTGGGTAACAGAGTTTGGCAAAGGGGAAGAAGTGTGGTTGGGCATGCTTGTCCCTGGGATCATAGGTGCTTATAGGCACTATGCAGCTGGATATAGCAGATTTTGTGATCCAGAGTGGATACCTACTGAAAGTGGTTGAAACTATAGTAAAGAATGTGACCTTCATCTTTTTGTGTAATCTTCCTGGGGTCCAAGTGGTCGATAGAGCTGGCTGAACATGTTCAGAATGGAACAGTTTCCCTGGGAAAATGCTCATTTTGACAAAATCAAGGAACATATTGCTTTCATCAAAATTGTTAAATTTATATAATTTATGCAAGTCAAAATGAAAGTGCTTCAATCTCATTGAAACAGTATCTTTAAGTCATTTTGATATTTCTGAGCCATATTTTTCAGAAATGTTGTTCAGTCAAAATGTTGACTTTTAGTTCCCACTCAGGACTGAAGGAAATTTCAAAATGTTGGTATTCCCTGTGGAACAGAAATTCCAAGTGTTGACCAGTTGTAATGCTCAATGTGCCAGGTGGGACACAGAGGGATCACACAAAAGCAGAGTTAAAAGAACCAAGCATCAGCTATTTATGATAATTATGTGGCCCCCATCACCGTGGTATCTGAGTGCATCTCAAGCTTTAATGTAATTGTTACGGCTGATAAGCAATAGGATTTTCTATGCTGTGAAATAATCTGAGATTTTGAAAAAAAAATATTCTGTAGTGGAATGGAAAAACTTCAGATTTTTGTGTGCTTTCATGGCCAGGAGGACAGCTCAGGGAACTGGTCACCATGCTCCCTGGGGAGCCTGCCAAGTGGGAAATTGGAAGCTAGAGGCCTCTCAGAGCCAGAGATTCTGGGAGCTCTGGCCCCATAACTGGCAATCCTGGAAGCCCTACCTACAGGTGATGCTGAGGAGCTGGGAGCTAGGGCTGCCGAGGAACTGAAAGTCTGGAAACCCAGGTTTCCCAGCAACCCCCTAGGTGCAGGGCCGGACTAACTTTTTGTGGGCCTGGCGCCAAACATATTTGTGGGCCCCTATTGGGGAAATAGGGCATGTGATGGGGGGTGGTCCTCAGAGAGAGGGACCGATTGGGGGCAATGAGATGCAGCTCAGCAGGAGTGGCCCCACTCAGCCCAGCACAAGGGCACTGTTTACAAACCCAAAACTGCTAGACGCACACTGGCCCACCTAGTCCTGCGCTGCTAGCATGCCCCTTCCAAACTCCCCCTTGCCCAGTCCTTATGCCCAGCACCCCCTCACCCAGAGACTTCCCCCACAGATCCCTATGCCCAACACCCCCTCGCCCAGAGACTTCCCCCACAGATCCCTGTGCCCAGCACCCCCTGCCTAGAGACCCCTCTCACTGACCTCCCACCACAACTGCACAGCACCCTGCACAACATACCCCCTGCACAGCTCCCCCACCCACAGATCCCCTATTGTCCAGCGCCCCTGTCACAGTCCCACCATCACAGCTGTACTGTGCCACATATTCCTGAGGGAATTCTGCATCAAATTCTGTGCATAATACTTTAAAATTCTGATTTTTTTAATGATAAATAAATGTGGAAGCTCCTCCATGGCAGTGAGGAGCATAGGCCACTGGCTGCATGGAGGTGGGAGAATAACCTGCAGCCTCCCCCACCCTCCTGGGACAGAGACTTGGCAGTGAGGCTGAAGCTGACCCTGATGCAGCACAAGGGCCATGACTGCCACAGAAACACCTTGGGGCCCTGCCCCTTTTGTGCCAGGTGCACCAGATGTGGGCAGGGAGGCTCAGTCCAGGAGCAGGATCCAAGTGCAGAAGGACTTAGTATGAGGGTATCCAGATGGGGGCAAGAGGTTTCTGCATGGGGCAGTCTGGGTGCAGGCAGCTCAGTGGGGGATGTGAATGCACAGGGAGATGCCAGGTGCAAGGGCAATGAGAGTCTGCAGGGGAGACCAAGTGAAAGTGGTTAGAGCTCAGCGGGGGCCGGGAGGGTCTGGGTGCTGGGGAGGTGGGGTTGTTGTACTTAAAGTACTGCACAGGATCTTTTCAGGGGGAATAAGGCAAACACCACATTCATCGGTAATACATGCACCAATCAACACTGTATCATATGCATATGATCTGTATTACACTCATGCAAATAACAGAGCACAGATAAAACAACAACAAAATGTCACTGAAACTGAAGGATAAAAACCACCCCAGGTTCAATGCTCAGATGGAAAGATGGTAAGTACCTAAAGACAAATACACAACCCACCCTGGCATATGACAAAGGTCACACATAAAGAGCATTTTAATAGATGCAAACTCCTATTAATAAGTACACAAGAATACTACTTTGCACCAACAGAGTGTCTTTAATCCAAGTTTCTCAGAGCACTTCAAGAAGATGGATAAGAATCTCTCTCCCCCTCTCCCCCCCATTTTAAAGATGGCAAAACTGAATCACAGAGAGGTTTCAGACCTGTGGTCCCATTCAGCAGTGCCTTACACTATGGGGAGCCCCATTAAAGTCCACAGGATGCTGAGTGGAATAACATTCTACTAAGGGTAAGTGAGAGCATCAGAAGATGCTGACCTATCCCAGCAGTAAATGACTATTCCCAGTGTGACTGCTCAGCTCTGCTGGTTCATTTGTCAGGGAAGTGAAGCCAAGGTTCTGCCCATTCCCTGCTTCTGCCAATCCAGTTCCCATCTCTTCTCCGCTCAGCCCCACTCTTCTCCGCCAAATTCTTGATTCCCACTCCTCTTTACTTTTGGCAACAGAGCAAAATATACATCATATTAAGTCTAATTTTGCATGGAAATACACTTTGGTAAGAACCAGGCTTTTGTTGAATTGTATCTCCCTTTTATATTCCAAATTTATTACTTATTTGTATTTCTCACTGTCAATCTGCCAAGCTTGGGCAACAATACTGGAACCCTCTGGTGGCCAAAAAATACTTTTCAGAGTAGTAGCCCTGTTAGTCTGTATCAGCAAAAACAAGGAGGAGTCCCTGTGGCACCTGAGCTGAAATCCAGCATCTCTCTGGAAAAGCCATTGAATAATTAGCAGCTTCCTGTGGTTAATCTTCTCCTCAGGTAGCTGCAAAATGCAATCCAAGGAGACTGCTTTTCTTTTTGGCAGCTGTTTTACAAACATCTGTTCTGTGTACAAGTTTTGTTTACTTAAGCACTTAACACACTTTTCTTTCTATAATACAATATACAGCAAGGGGTAATCTCAGCAGAAGCTGGGCCCAGCATCTGGGGTGTGCCAGGCTGTGGGATCCCCTAACACTGGCTCTCTGCATTGCAACAGCACAAACTTTATTGGATTACTGTATTCCCACTGAATTTACTGGCCCAGCAACTTGAACAGGGAACTCCACAAGGAAAGGAAGGAAAAGGTAAAAGATGACAGAAGTCAGTTATGCACCAAATTCTCTTATAGCTCAGCAACTCCTTTGAAGTCAAATGGGGTTGTATAGATATAAGTTACAACATAAAATGCATAGGCTGAATTATTTCTCGGCAGCCCCACTGAAGTTAAAAGATGCTTGTAACAGAGGGGAAAATTTGGCCCCTGAGTTGTGGCAAATCCAGGAGATCCCAATTCCAAAATGAGTCCCAGGCGACTCTTGAAAAATACTAATTTGTTTGGAAGGAATGAGCCCTTTTGGAAATATAGCAGAAAAATATGTAGAAAAGTAAGATGCACAGTAATTATCAATCAAGTCAGTTTCCATGACTCTGGTAGCAGTCAGTGTCAAATGTTCCAGGTGCAGGCAAAAATTCCTTATAATGCCGCTGGACCTAAAGGAATGTTTCTTGCAGGTTAATAATAGATGTGATGACTCTCATTTTCTTTGAATGTGATGCTACAACCTTTAATTTACGTGAGTAATCAATTTTGGTGGTACTATTCATGTGAGTAAGCCATATCCATGTGAGTAAGGGCGGTCACAGCTACCACTATCATAATATTATCTAACATCCTTTCAAATCCTGCTGCTGCATTTTTCTTGATATCTTCCTCCAGCAATGTGTTCCACAGATCAACTATTTGCTACCTAGAAAAATATTTCCCTTAACTGGGTTTTACATTTACTATGTGTTAATTTTAACCAGTATCCCTTGTTCTTATAGTATGGGAATTAAGGCCTGATCCTGCAACCCTTCATTAGGTTTGTAAGCCTCACTTGTACAGATATCCCATTTAGGCCAAGATGATTACCTCTGTGAGTAATGATAAATAATGCCACAGAGCTCTTTTCATCATTAGAACACAAAGGGCTTTACAAAGGAGGTAAGCACTATTATCCCCATTGTACAGATGGGGAGACCGAGGAAAACAGAGGTGAAGTGACGCCAATGGGACTCAGGCACCTAAACGCCTTTAAAAATCTTGACCTTGATCACTCTGCCTCAACTCCTCAGTGGGGATAATAGTATTTCCTTACCTCACAGGAGCATTGTGAGGATAATTACTTGAATGGGGCTGAAATTTTCTGATAGAACATTTTTGTATGAAAATGCTGATTTGTAGAAATCTGAATAGTCCAATGGAAAATGACAATTTTGACCAAATTCCAATGGAAACCAGGCAAGATTCCAGTGGAAGGCAGCCTGATATGCAGGTTAGGAAACCAGCCTGACAGCTTTCCTGCGAGCTCACCTGCCTTGCTCTTTGGCAGACTGCCTAGTCAGTGGCAGATTTACCATGGAGCCACTGGCGCCATGGAACCGGGCCCACACTCCAGGGGGGGCCCGACCAGGCGCACACTTCTCCGCCCCCCCATGTGCCAAAGGTTACCAATCCCTGGGATAGGGGAAGTGGGGGCCCAGCATGTGGATCCCCTTTGTTTGGAGCGGGGAAAGTAATCAGACACATAACACCTTTTAGCCCACTATGCCTGTGTAGGGGAATAGGATGGGTTCTTGCACAGTGAGTAGAACTTAGGACCCATGGCAGAGACATCTAGGTACTCAATCCTGAAGGGTGCTGAACCCTCAGTGTGAAATGAGGCTGTTGTGCACCTCACAAGAGATGCTCAACAACATAAAGGGCTGGGCCCCTTGACGTTTGAGAGATTCAGAGGGTGGGAGGAAGAAGATTTCACAGAAAGGAGTGCCATGTATCAAGTGTCAAGCATCTGTTTTGTGACTCAGTGCAGGGCAAATCCTGCCCCAGACCCTCTCCATGGACATGAAAGACCCCCTAGAGGTAGAACTGGTGTTGGTTCTGCTACACAGTGTCAGAGAGAAGCTTTGCACTCACCTCCATGGGGGTTTCCTGTGTGCCAGTTCACGGGAGCTGCTATTGTGGAGAGATGAGCCCAGAAGATCCCCTGCTACATGGGAGCATGATAAAGTTGTGAGGGTACACTCCTCAACTTCAAACAAGCTCATGTTCAGCAAAGCTGAAGGGTGGGGGAAGTCAAAGACAGATCTATGCAATTGTTATGTCTCTCCAATCCCAGGGGGAGCTGTGAGTTAAATTGATCCTTAGTGCAACTTAGAGCAGCCACAGGGCTGCTCTAACTTGTGCCAGCTAAGATGATTCCGTAGACACTGTATCCTGACCCTGAAATCCCATCAAACACCCCCTTTCACTTCTTTTCATTCCCTTGCTGCTCTGAGCTTCCCCAGACATGCCTCCTAGACTTGGGGAGGAGGAGATGTTATGCCACCTTTACACCAATCCAGGATTCCTGCACACTTGGAGCAATTTCATCAGCCTCTCTAGGGCCCATTGGTCTGGTAGCACAAAGGGACTTAAGTCAGGGCAGAAGATCTGGCCTATGGTGATTAGTTTAGCCAATGGACTGGAGTAACTTTCACAGAACAGCTTTGCACCTTTTGAGGGAGGATTCCACCCCACTCCCCCTCAAGGAGTTAATCTGCTGCAACCTCTAACACTTGATCTGGATCACAGAGGGTAGATTTTGGCCAAATGGTGTTGGTGTTAGTCTCTCTGAGATGTGTTATAGCTCAACCTGCATTGTGCCCTTCTAATTAATGCTCCTGTCTTTGCAAGATACGGTGCATAGAAAGAAAAACACATCCAGCTTCTCCTCTCTCATTAGAATTCTGCTGTTCCTTCTCCCCAATTTTCCATTACCTTGTGTGTGTGTGAGGGGGGGGTGCGTGAGTGTGTGTGTGCATTTTTCTGCCTTCTGAGATGAGCTGGTGATTGTCACCATGAATAGGTGGCAGAGAAAAAGCTTTTATTGATTGCTTAGTGTTGTAATTTCTTGATTGTCCTTGAAGGAACCCCCGGGTTTTGCAGCTGACCCTGAGCTGTAGCATCAAGAAATCATGTATTTTTTTCCTACAGCGTTGCTACTATTTTTAGCCTTGGCCGTTTTCTCAGGAGCTTCACAATCTATTTTTGAAAGCCTTGGCAGGCAGCCAAGCCACTGTTAATTTCTAGGGGGAGTGGGCGGTAGAGGAGAGGGAGTGGCTTGGTGTCTGCATTACCAACACCAGACATGATTAACGTGTGTCATTTGAAACCCACCAGCATGCTGCATTTGTGTGACTGAGTTTTGCAGATGAAAGCCCCAGTATGCAATACTTTTTTTTGAAGCAGAATCTCTGTGCTTCTTTCATTTCCCCCTTTTGTGAAACAAGCTTTGGTCTGACCTCCCAGTTGCTCACTGCTGCATGAACCTGATTTGCCCATTATTAGATCATCTAGAGCAACTCAATCCGATTTAGTCCAAGGGTATGGCTACACTTACATTTTTGCAGCGCTGGTAGTTACAGGTGTGGTCGTACAGCTGTGTAGGGCCAGCGCTGCAGTGTGTCCACACTGACAGCGACCGCGCTGCAGTGTGTCCACATTTGCAGCATTTGCAGCGCTGTTGTGAGTGGTTCATTGTGGGCAGCTACCCCACAGAGCACCTCGTCCCATTTTGGGCGCTGTGGGGTGGAAAGGGACGGAAGGGTGCGGGTCATTCCGCTTGCCTGTTCCAACGACCCGTGCTGCATCGCTTTCCCTTTTCAGCTGTTTGGTGCCATTGTGAGTCTGCCGCGCGTGATTCAGTAAGAAAATGGAGCCCGAGCTGCTGAGGACTTGCTAATGACATGTTGCCAGCTACATCACATCTGCAGTTGAGCTATTCCTTATGCTTCCAAAGTGACAGTGAGGCAGAGCTCAGAGATGAATATAGATTCGGCTGACGTGCCTGACACTACATTGCTTGTGCTACGTAACGGACGTGCTCAGCACCGTGGAAACGCCGCCTTTGGCTCGGGAAAACAAGCACTGAGTGGTGGGATCACACTTGTCATGCCAAGTCTGGGATGACGCATCAGTGGCTGCAGAACTTTAGGATGGAAAAAGCCATCTCTTCATGGGACTGTGTGCTGAGCGTCGCACCAAGCCCTGCAGTGCAAGGACGCAAGACTGAGAGCTGCCCTGTCACTGGAGAAGCGGGTGGCTGTTGCAGTCTGGAAGCTGGCAACTCCAACAGCTATCAATCGGTCGCAATACCAGTTTGGAGTGGAAAGTCGACCATTGGAATAGTGGTAATGCAAGTTTGCAGGGCCATTAATCGCATTCCTCTAAGAAGAACCATGACTCTGGGAATGTGCAGTACATTCTGGATGGCTTGCACAAAATGGTTTCCCTAAGACTGTGGAGGGCAATAGATGGGACGCATATTCCTATTCGCACACCCCCCTGGCATCCGAGTACGTTAATCGGAAGGGGTATTTCTCTATGGTTCTCAGGCGCTTTGTGGATCACCGTGGGGTTTCACTGATACATGTTACACAGGATGGCCTGGAAAGGTGCATGAGCACGCATCTTTCTGGAACAGGGCATGTTCAGGAAAAGCTGCAGGCAGGGACTTATTTTCACCCAGACACAATCACAGTGAGGGACGTCAAAATGCCCATGTGATTCTTGGAGACCCTGCTTACACCGTTAATGCCTTGGCTCATGAAACCTATACGGGAAGCTTGACAGGAGCAAGGACCATCTCACAACTACAGGCTGACGCCGTGCAGATACCGTGGAGTGGCGTTTGGCGTTTAAAGGGAGATGGAAAGTCTCTACGGGAAGGCTAGGCGTGGGGGGGGGGGGGGTTCCTCTTAACACCCGTGGGGGATGGGGCGGGGGGAGTCTGGGGGGCTGGTGGGGGAAAGCAGCAATCCAGCGATTATAGACGCGTGCTGTATCCCATTGAATCTTCGAACTTTGCACTGTGAAGCGGATATGCGGTACTCTATCCGTCTTAAGCAACCTGATGCTCAGGGATGCCTTAAAGGAGCAATTTGAGGCTGAAAGCCAACAGTAATGTTGGGTGCCTTCCACAGGAGTGAAGTGCAGTGGTTGCAATGATTTGCAGTGCCTATTTTTCACTTGTGGTACAGTATGTTTACTTTCTGTAATAATAAAAACTGTTTTAAAAGACAAGAAATCCTTTATTAAAAATACAGTACATAAAACAGGCAGGGGGGTAGGGTGATGAGCAGTAAAGTCAGAGGTTTGAATATGTCCTTCCTTGAGTGCTGTGCAATGCCTGCTGCACTTCAGGATTAATATGCTGCATGGTGATGGGGTTGAGTGCATAGGGTAAGGGTCGTAGTTCTCAGGGCTGTTAGGTGAACGTATGGGTGTTGGGGGCAGCTGGTGGTGGTAAGAACCAGGATGCTGGAGAAGGGTGTTTTGAGGAAACAGTGGGGCACAATGGGTTGAGCTTTGGGATGGGGGAGGAAGGCACGGTAGTGCTCTGCCTGCATGGCTAGCATTGACTGCATGAGGTCTGTGTGGCGTTCCAGGATGCTTAGCAGCCGATCTGTGCTTCTCTTGGTAGCCAATTCCTTTCTCTTGGCAGCCTTTTCCTTTCTCTTGGCAGCCTGTTCCTTTTTCCTGCTTTCCTTTTCCCTCCAGTCTTGCAACTTTTTATTATCTGTGGAATACAGATTCATAACTGCTTTCACCAGCTCCTCCTTATTCTTCCTTGGTTTTTTTTCTTAAGTTTCGTAGTTTTTCAGAAGTCTGCGCTGATGGAGCAGTATCCAAGGTCACTTTAAAAAAAAAACACAGAGATAAACTTTTACTACAGAGCCTGTATTGTTTTTTAAGACTATTTGTAGCATCATTTACACATTGCGAGCATAGCACAGAGAGGCCGCAGCTGCAGAGAGAAATGGTGAGTTTCCCCACACGCGGCTCACCTGGGAAGGGGGGGCTGCTTGACTCTGGGATCCATGGGGTTTCTGTGACTTGGGAAAGCAAAGAGCAGCTAGGGAAATAGCAGGAACCCCTACACCCACATCTGCCACAAGGTACTCCTCAGAGCCACTGACACCGGCTCACCTCTGCTTGACCACATGGTCTGCCACAGCAGGTACTCCTCTGCCAGAGCCAGAGCCATCTTGCACACGCGGCTCACCTGGGAAGGGGGGGCTGCTTGACTCTGGAATCCATGGGGTTTCTGTGACTTGGGGAAAGCAAAGAGCAGCTACAGGGAAATAGCACTTAACAGTATCCCTGCATTTTCCACAGAATTTTAACCTCCCCGATATCTCGCTGCTCCGGGTCACCTGGGAGAGCGGGAGGGTCTTCTACAGCTATGTGGATTCCGCCCTGGTCCCTACGCAGCTTGCCTGTGTGCAGCAATGGTCCCCCCACCCCTCACGGCACAATGGCGCGGACGCGTTAGCCTGACTGGGACAAGGACCACGGTGGCTCTCCCTATAAACTTGCGGAAGCGCATTGCACACGCTCTGGCTGAAACTTTTGAAGAGATTACAGAGGCAGATTACCGCGACGTGATAGACCAAATCAATGGGCTATTCCACATCTAGGCATGCTTGCAGGCAGCCATAGCCCCCCTCCTCCCAAAACATTTCCATCCTTATAATAAAAGCTTCTTACCGGGAACAGGCTCCTCTGCTGGTTCCTCACTACCAAGTCCCAGCGGCTGCGACTGGCTAGCTTCTTCCTGGCTGGAAAATAGCTCCTGGCTGCATGACTCCTGGGAGTCTCCAAACACCTCAGTAGCCTCCCTCTCGGGTTCCTCTACACCCTCCCCTCCTCTCCAGGCTCTGAACTGTCCATCGTGATCCTCGGATTGGCAGTGGGGTTACATCCAAGTATCGCATCCAGCTCCTTGTAAAAACGGCAGGTCGTGGGGGCAGCACCTGAGCGGCGGTTTCCCTGACGTGCTTTGCAGTAGGCACTCCGCAGCTCCTTTACCTTAACCCTGCACTGCACCGCGTCCCGGTCATAGCCCCTGTATTGCATTGACTTTGATATCTGGCCGTAGGTATCATAATTTCTACGGCTGGAGCGCAGCTGTGCCTGCACAGCTTCCTCACCCCAAACACTGATGAGATCCTGCAGCTCGGCAGTGCTCCATGCTGGGGCTCGTTTGGGGCGTGGAGGCATGGTCACTGATTGATTGATTGCACTCACGCCTCGCTGAGCAAACAGGAGGGGATTTTAAAATTCCTCGCTGACCTGAGCCCAGGGCAAAACGGAAGGGGATTTTTAAAATTCCCGGGGCATTTAAAGGGCGGGTCACCTGAGCCCAGGGCAGTGGAGTGCGACCTCCTAGTGCCTGAGGATGACCAGAGAGGCTGAAAAGGTATGCTGGGATACCTCCTAATACCCTGGAGGCCAATTACAGCGCTGGTGAGTGTCCACACCTGATGAGCAGCGCTGCATCACCAGCGCTGGATTCGCTACACCCGTAGCAGACCAAGTGTACAGCCAGCGCTGCAGACAGGGAGTTGCAGCGCGGGCTGAGCTTTGTAAGTGTGGACACCGAGTAAGTTGCAGCGCTGTAACCCCCTCACCAGCGCTGCAACTTGCAAGTGTAGCCAAGGCCCAAGTGTTGCAGCTTCACAAAAGCTTTTTCTTTGCTTTGCTTTGGGATTTTAATGTTACCTTAATATTGGGAACTAGTTAATAATAGCCTAATTCTGAACTTTAGTAATGAGAGCTTAAAAGACTTTACATCTGTGAAGTGGCCTTGTAAATGTTTATTATTATTTTCAGTGGAATTTCCCTATCAGGAACAGAATATTTCACAGATTTAAAAGGAGCCAGGCTAAGAAAAAAGCCAGGGGAAAAAAGTAGAGAATAGCCACATAAAGATGTGGGGCCAGATCTTCAGCTGATGTAAATGAGCCCAGCTCCAATGAAGCGAATCAAACTGAGAATCTGGCTCATGGAATCTGTAGAAAACCCTGTTGGAAAAGAGCTAGATATTTAAATAGTCAAGTAAAACAATGTACATATAAGGCTAAGGTGGTGTATTCTAGCTAGGTTCTTATATCACACCCTTCACCATGGTATCTGAACACTTTTCACACATCCCCACTCAAAGCTCCAATATGTTGATTTATTAATCCTAGAATGGGAGTCAACTTCATCATTGTCTAGTGTTTCACTTGTCCAGCTAACTGGCTTCCTCAATTCTGATAGCGTTGGGCACTATGCTACCCTCTTGTTTCATGAGAGTAAGGGAGCAAAAAGCCTGATTCCTTTTGGTGGTGTTGTGGGGACTGGAAGTGCGTTGTGCTGCTACTGTTAGTTTTCAAAAACAGCAGTTCCCTTAAGCGACTCACAACCGCAAGAGGTCTAACAGAGCCATTGTCTAAATCAGGGGTAGTCAATTAGTTTTAGTCAAGGTCCAGATTTCTTGGCCAAGGTATCGTCAAGATTCAGACTCTGTAGAAAATAATTTAAAAAATCCCAATAATTATAATAAATAAATAAAAAGTTTTAGGTTTTTGTTCAAAAGTGCCTGGCACGTCAGATTTGGGCTGCAGTTTGCCTATTTACTATCCCTTTAACCCCGTGGTTCTCAACCTCTGAAGGTACACAGAGGTCTTCTTGGGGGTACATCAACACATCTAGATATTTGCCTAGTTTTACAACAGGCTACAGAAAAAGCATTAACTTAAGGACAATGACTTGTTTATACTGCACTATATATTATTGTGATGAGGTGGAGTAGCTTCCCACTGAGCCAGAGAGGGAGGAGCCAACTGCTAAACCAGAGTGGGTGAAGCCTGAGAGGGCTCACTCCACCCACCGGAAGTCAAAGGGCGAGACAGGAAGTATAAAGGATCAACTCTGTAGCTCGGTTGGGAGGAAGCAGCTGGAGGAGACTGATGCCTCCCGCCTGCACCCAGAGGTAGAGCCCAAAGACAGGCCTGCGTTTGTCTGCTGTCTACCTGAGCCAAGCTGTCAGGCAATAGATTGTCTGATGCTCTGCCCCGCCTCATAGGACAGAGAAGCACCCCGGCCTGAGCATCTAGACTGTGTTGGGTGCTCACGCAGTCCTGAGCCCCTTGGCTGACTATTGCTCGGCCCTAATGGTAGGGCAAAGCCCATTAATTGGTTGGTGCCCCGCCCTGCCTGAGGGCCCAGGGCATTCCTAGACTACTTCACTGCTCTGGCCTAACTCTGGGCCAGAGCCCCTTAACTGTTGGTGCCCTGCCCTGCCCTGCCTGAGAGCCTGGGGCTGTAGACTGCTATTGCCCTATTTGCTTTGCCCCGTCTCAGGGCTAGAGCCTCAGACTATGTAATCCGCTACTAATTCCCTGACTGTGGGCAGAGCCCCGTGATACAGTGAGGCGGAGCGGCCTCCCACTGAGCCAGAAGGGGAGGAGCTACCATTAAACCACTACAACTATAAACTGAAATGTAAATACAATATTTATACTCCAATTTATTTATTTATAATTATACGGTAAAAATGAGAAAGTCAGCAATTTTTCTGTAACAGTCTGTGGTGACACTTCTGTATTTTTATGTCTGATTTTGGTAAGCAAGTAGTTTTTAAGTGAGGTGAAACTTGGGGTGCACAAGACAAATCAGACTCCTGAAAGTGGTACAGTAGTCTGGAAAGGTTGAGAGCCACTGGTCTAACCTATCCTACATTCCTTATTGCTTAATCTCATTCCTATCTCTCCCTTAAAAAACAACAACAAGAAAAAAAACAACACAACATTCCAAGCCAGATTCTCAGCGGGTGTAAATCAACATTGCTCCAGTGGAGTCAATAGAGCTACCCTGACTTCCTAGGTACAGCTATGAGTCTGGCTCTTTAGCTCATTCTGGGCTCTCTGGAAGGATGTTGACTTTCTCTAGCTTCTTCTTCTAAGAGTATCAGGGTTGGAAGGGACCTCTAAAGGTGATTTAGTCCAACCCCCTGCTCAAAGCAGGACTAATCCCCAGATTTTTGCCCCCGCTCCCTAAATGGCCCCCTGAAGGATTGAACTCATAACTCTGGGTTTAGGAGACTAATGCTCAAACCACTGAGCTATCCCTTTACTAAATTCTTCTTTGTGAAGTACCTAGGTTTTACAAACTGCTTTTTATGGTATATCCTGAAAACACTAGTTGCTTTTCACTGATGAAAGTCTTAAGAGAGATTCTAAATGGTAACTCCACAATGGATTTTGATCATTTAAATACTAAATTGAATCTAGCTGACTCTAAAACCTCTTTTGTTCCCAGCTAAACTATGTTAAATTTTTTTCTAAAAAAAAACAACCCTCACCTCCATGTCTCCTTAATACAAGAGTCTATCAGAAAGGTCACTCTTTGTATAAAGGATACATTTTTAAATAGTTTATATAGGATTAAAACATTGTTATAGAGTCCAGTAGCTTAAAAGGGTGCTTGTAGCTGCCTATAACATCTTCTACCGACATGCTTAAAACCACCTGAAATACACACTACACATTTCTGTAACATGCTTGTGACCTCTATTAGTCATTTATTAGTGTGACCAGGAAAACTGTACAGAAAGCAGCCAGGCCACTGCTATCAATAGCTAAATTGTTTTTTCTATAAGAATCTGATTCCTACCCACAATCCCTTGCATCCTGCATTGATACAAAAATGGAGTGATGAAAATAATTTTAATATCACTAAATACCTCATTCAGTGCAAAATCTGCTGCAAGTTTAACAGAGTTTCTTACAGTAAGTTTGCCCAATGGAGCCTGCACTCCGCTAATAGTGGTGATGCCATAATTTCCCAGCTAATCTTTCATATGTTACATGATCTTGAGAAAAGTTCTGATTGTCTCAGACATTACTTAGGCACCGGTTTAACACAGTTTGAAGCACGTACCTAATTTTAAATATACGAGTTGTCCTACTGGAGTCAATGGGATTACTCACGTGTTTAAAGTTAGGCATATGCTTAAACATCTTGTTGAACTGGGACCTTAATTAGGACTCGGAATTATTCCCATTGAAGTCAATGGCAAAACTTTCATTGGAACAGGATTGGGTTCTTAATTCTCACAATATCCTCATGAGATAGGTAAGAAGTATGATAATACCTGTTTTACAGATTGGGCAAATGAAGCACAGACAGGTTGAACAAGTAAGTCATATGGGCTAAAATTTTCACAGCTGAAGCCTAGACCCTCAAAGGTATTTAGGCACCTAACTCCCATGTATTTCAATGATATTTAGGCATCTAAATACCTGTGGGGATCTGGGCCTAGATGCCTAAAGTTAGGCTCCTAAATACATATTTAGGTTCCTGGCTAGTACAGGACTGCTAGTGCCATCAAAACCAATGGTCTGTGTTGAATTTGATGCCAAAGCCATTCTATGCAACGTATTTTACTAAGACTAATTTCCCATGTAGAAATGTGCATATTATAATATCAGCTGAGATAAGTTCAAAGCCTGGCCAAAATTTGCTCTCTATATGGCTTAGAATTGCTTGAAATCCAGGCCAGGTTCACACAGTGCTCAACTCAAGTTCACAAACCTTCTGGTGAACTTCAAAGAACCTTTGAATGAACCAAACCTGAGATTCAGGTTTGGAACCAAACCAAGCCAGAAACCAGATGAGCTTTCCATGGATTTAGGTTTCATTATAAATACTTTGCATACCTCTACATATGTTCCTGTTGGCATGGCATCAGTGTTCAGGGACCCTCCTGGCAAGATGGTTATAGATGGTCAGTAACTCCCTAGTTGTAGCCCTAAGACTTTTTATCTTGGCACTAACCCTCCCTGCGACACACCATGTTCTCACAGATCCCACTTATCCTGAGTAGTGTTCTCTGGGGCTGACGTGGTTGGCTGTGTTCAGAGGAATGACTCTCACTCCAGATGGTTGAAAGACTAACAAGGAATTTATTCAGAGTTATGTACAAATCATGCTGTCTTGTCTTAGATGGAATGGAATCAACAACAACAACATAATTGCAAACCCACCCACATCTGCAAACTAACATTCCAGTGCTGCGTGGTCACCACGGAGTGAGGCAGAATACCCACCTGTCACATCCAACTCTGCTATGCCTCCTAAACTCACAGGCTGGAACAATGCAGCTGTCATGTTGGCTTTGTCTATACTAGAGAACTGAATCCTTGGTAGTATAATAGGATTGAAATGGTGAGCACATCTACATTAGTCATACTCTTTTGGATACAGTTCTGGCCCATGACCACAGATGATTTTTAGTCCATTGTTGAAGTTACATTGCATGCTATGGCAGTTCCTTGCACAGTTATGTGATGCATTGGATTGTGAGAGACTTAAAGCCTTATGGGACTTTGAGGGGATTCTGATAGAAGTCATGAAACTCCTCTAATTTTCTGGAAAATACTGCCATTTCGGAGGCATTTTGTTAAAACTGAGACAAGAATTATTTCCCCTTAGCTTGCTCTTAGCTTGGCCAGATAATTTTCTTCTGATGCTCCTGAGAAGAAAGTGTCAAGCATCTCAGGTGGTTCAAGAGCACAAGTGGAGTCTGCTCTGGCAGGATCTCTGGAGAATCAGTAAATGAGGCCCTCAGGTAATGGAATTCACGTTTCAAAGCTTGTGCCTGTCACCCTGCATTACTGTCTCCATGCTTTATTATTCAAACCATTTCTGCTCTGGGGTTGCAATCTGAAACAAAACAATAGGTCCTCCTCTGAGTCATGCTTGAGTAACTCCACTGAAGTTAAATAAGTGTAAAACAGGTGTAAGTGATGAGAGAAGAATTCAGGCCCAATAATTTTTTGAGAATAAGTTGCTTGGACAGTGGAAGCCAAGGATGCTCCACACTCACAGAAAGTAATCAACATCTCGCAGGAGTGGGCCCAAAATGAGGATGACTCAAACTGATCCGGGATTACCTGATTTCCTTTGAGTCACATTCCCTGTATCAAATTTGGAGGACAGATTTATGTTGCCTTCCAATGGGAAATCTAAAAGATTTAGAGAAAGAAGTATTCTATTTTCTATATAGATTCTTATTCTGCTCTTATCACCATAATATTAGTATGTCTTCCTGTAATGTATTAAATGACGTAACTAACATCTGTCACATATGGTTTGTTCTTTCTCATGCCCTCTCAGCGGGGATATTTGCGCATAGAATGCAGTGCTTTGGTTTGATATGATTTTTATTTTTTAAAATGGAGATAAGCTCTGTGTTTATGCTAGAGAAGGCAGGTTGAAAAAATATGCCTTAAGAACATAAGGATGGCCATACTGGGTCAGACCAATGGTCCATCTAGTCCAGTATCCTGTCTTCCAACGGTGGTCAATGCCAGGTGCTTCAGAGAGAATGAACAGGCGATCATCAAGTGATCCATCCCCTGTCATTCACTCTCAGCTTCTGGCAATCAGAGGCTAGGGACACCCAGAGCATGGGTTTGCATCCCTGGCCATCTTGGCTAATAGCCATTGATGGACCTGTCCTCCAGGAACTTATCTAATTTTTTTTGAACCCCATTATACTCTGGGCCTTCACAATATCCCCCACAAAGAGTTCCATAAGATGGCTGTGCATTGTGAAGAAGTACTTCCTTTTGTTTGTTTTACACCTGCTGCCTATTGATTTCATTGGGTGAACCCTAGTTCTTGTGTTATGCGAAGGGGTAAATAATGCTTCCTTATTTACTTTCTCCACACTGATAATGATTTTATAGACCTTTATCATATTCCCCCTTAGTCATCTCTTTTCCAAACTAAAAAGTCTCAGTCTTTAAATCTCTCCTGAGATGGAAGCTGTTCCATACTCTTAATAATTTTTTGTTGCCCTTCTCTGTACCTTTTCTAATTCTAATATATATATATATATATATATATATA
>NC_133769.1:140667587-140731850 GCF_003597395.2 Chelonoidis abingdonii | reverse complement strand
ATCAACGCTAGCCTCGGACCATGGATGCACACCACTGAATTAATGTGCTTAGTGTGGCCGCGTGCACTCGACTTTATACAATGTTTTACAAAACTGGTTTATGTAAAATCGGAATAATCCCGTAGTGTAGACATACCCTTTGTCACTTTCTAATAGGTTAGTGAGGCATGATTTCTCTTTAAAAAAAAATCATGTTCATCTTTGTGTCTGATAATTCTGTTCTTTTCTACAGTTTCAATCAATTTTCCTGGTAGCAAAGTTAGGCTTACCAGCCTGTAATTGCCAAGCTCACCTCTGTAACCTTTTAAACAAAAATCAATGTCACTTTAGCTATCCTCCAGTCATCTGGATCATTTAAATGGTTATATACCATGCTTAGTAGTTCTAAGTGGACTTGCACTTGGAGTGGCAAGTGGTGAGGTTGTGATGGTCCTTCGTTCCTGTGGTCATTCATTCCACAGCCTTGGACTGGCCCCTGAGAATGCTCCGTCTTCAGCACAGATGAATTTTATCTGTATGGTAGCAAGTTCCATTCTGCTACGGGAGCGGAGCTGCTGAGTAATAATAACAAAGAAATAGTAATAAAAGGAGTCACATAATTTAGAAATATGTTGTTTCGTGTGTGTTAGTTGATTATAAAGCAGTGGTTCTTAACCAAGGGTGCACGCTCCCCCTAGGGGTGCGAGATGATTTTTCTGGGGGTGCAGGACATGCAAGATTTTTTTTGGAAGGTAAATCATCGAAAACACAAATTAAGCACAGGCACGTAAGTACAACTACTTTGTTTCATCAAACTTATGTATTAACATTATACATTTTTTTAGTGATTACTGTAATATACAAACAAAAATATATCTAGGTTTAAGGGATGCAAGAACATATTTTGATTTTTGATAAGGGGTGCGAGAACATATTTTGAGAACCAAAGGGGTTCAGGCTGCAATAAAAGTTAAGAACCATTGTTATAAAGCAATGCTAAGTGTCAGATAATTGCTCTCTGCCTGTTCCAGTATAATGTCTTTCTAACATGTGCCTGAATGTAACCCACAAACCCATTTACTCCTATGAAAGGAACTACAGTGGAGGAACACTTAATTCAGCTTCTAACCAGATTCTTTTCTGGGTCTCTAAAAGTAATCCTTAGGTTTCAAACTGTAGTTGCAGGGGCCTTGATATCCTGCTGAGCTCTTACCAGTGGTCTGTGGGGAGCTGGTTGGACACAGTGTGATGACTTTCCACCTTGTTTCCAGCTTATAAATAGCATGAAAAGAAACTAAAAATACATTTAAACACCTTCCTAATATTGCTGTTCCATGTGAGCAATTTGCTGCAGTTGCCACATGGATGTTATGCAATTGCACATGGAAAGGGAGGTTGATCCATGCTTTTGTGAATGGGAAGGGAGGGTGTACACGAGATAATCTCTCTGTGAAAAGGATTGAGAGCCCCTGCTTTGATGTCAGTGTTGCAGTGCGTGAAGCTAAATACTCGTGGCTTTATCACAACCAATCGTGTGGATGCTATTTTTGGAAAGCACAGCATGGAAATATGGCACATGCAGCACATGTGAATTAGGAAAGTGTTGTCTATTTTTGGAACTTATTTGCATATGTGCTGAGTCAAGGTTTGTGACGCTCAGCAATAGCCTGCATCTAACAAAACTTGCTGAAGCAGATTTCAGAAACAGTATCAACTTTAAACCATTTTTGACTTTATGTAACTCCTTTTCCCACTGACTTCAGTAGCTTGTGGCTCTGGAGAGGGGCTAGTAGAAAAGCGAAAATATGCTGCAAAATGAGGGAAGGAGGCAGAGAAAAGAGGCACAGAAGAAAACAGAAAACAAAATGAACAGCCAAGGGTTGAAACTCCAAAAAGGCATTAAAAGCATGCAGAAGGAAACACAAGCACCAAACTGTGCACAGCAGGATTACTATAGTCTGCATCCTATTGTACCTTTACAAAAACAATCGTATTTCTGGGGTGCAGCCATTAGAGAGAATGCAGCAGAGCCAGATATGGAGAGTGGGATGGTGATAGGAGAGTCACAAACAACCCTGTCTCTTAGGGGTCCGAGCAGCAACCCCTACATCCAGTGCAAACAAATAGATTACCAGATCATACTCCTAGTGAGAAAAAGATCCTGGCTGTGGTCAGAAAAGTAGCTGAGTGGGGTCAGTCACTATGAATGAACTCTGTGAGCAGAGGCAGATTAAGATTTATTGGGGCCCTGGCCACAAAACATTTGGGCCCCACTCACACCTCTGTGATGGGGCGCCGCCCCATGCTCCTCCCCTCCCACCAAGGTCCCGCCTCTTGGCCTGACCAGAAGCCAGGCTGTGGTAACAGCTGTCCGCGGAGCCTGGGCCGCTGTAGGGAGCCAGGACCTTCCACCTGCCCTGGGCAGTGCACCCTGGGGGCAGAAGCATGGGCCGGGGTCTGGTCTTGGGCCTCTACCCAGGGCAGGTGAAGGGCCCGGAGCTCTCCACAGCACCCCTGGCTCCGTGAATGGCTCTTACTATAGCCTAGGGTGACCAAACGTCCCTTTTTGGCTGGGACAGTCCGCTTTTTAAGCCCTGACCCGGACGTCCTAACCTTTTTTGTCAAAACTGGGCATTTGTCCCATTTGCTCTTGCCAACTGATCACCAGCTGGCAAGAGCAAATGGGACAAAGGCCCAGTTTTGCCAAAAAGGGGCTTGGGGTGGGTGAAGCGGTGTGGCTTGGGGGGAGGGAGTGAGGGGGTAGAGGTTTGTGCCAGCTCTGTGGTGGTGATGGGGAGGCGGGAGGCTTGGGCCAGCTCCACGCAGGAGATGAATGCTCAGACCAGCTCTGTGTAAGGGTGTGGGGAGCAAGGAGCTGGGGCCAGATCCTCGTTGGGGAGGGGAGAAGCGAGGGGCCAGGGCCAGCTCCATGCAGGAGTGGGGAAATGTGTTCATCCTATTACAGCTGGGATCTGGCTTCCAGGTTGGCCAGGGGGTGGGACCTCTGCGGGAAGAGGAGGAGCAGGAGTGGGGACCCCCAAAATGGCCAGGGCCCTTGGCACAGGCTTTGTGGGCCCATGCAATAATCTGCCACTGTCTGTGAGGGTCATGGGGCATATAATCATGCACAGCTGAGGATGAGTAAGAGCACATGAGATGGGAAGGTTAAATGGATAGTGTGTGCTGAAATTGCCTCAGTCTGTCCACTGTAGTTCAGGCTTCTTTTACAACAAGGCCAGAATGCATGTAAGCTGGGTGGAACATACCACATAGGTGGTTAGCTCCATAGCCACACCTTCTATTGGGCTATCCACTTCTACTTTCCAGGAAGCGTGATAATATACAGTGCAGCCATGGTGTGGTTCCACAATATTTTTCAAGTTCCCTCATAAACCCTTGTTTCAGGGAACTGTTCCAGGAACTGAGGGATGAGTACCCACAATGAACTTATACCACATAAGCTGAAGGGAGTACTGTGTATGGAGAGGCTAACTGGCTAGTGTGGACATATGTTTTTCTCAGACAGAAAAATGGGAGCTGAAAGGAGAAAGAGTCTACTTCAAGTTCAAGGTGGGTAGGGTCTTCCATTCATTCACTGTGGGAGGAAAGAATGTTGGCTCTGGTAAGGACCCATGTAGCAACCTGTATGGAAGATGGAGGGAGAAGCACAGGTTGCAGGAGGGAAGAGTTTGGAGGAGATATGAAGAAGTCAGTATGTGTGCACATGGCTTCAGTGCTAGGTGCAGTTGCAAGCTCTGTGTAAATAATTTCCTTAGTAAAGAGCCAGTTTAGTTTCATAAGCACAGAGTCCTCTCATTTTATTACCCAGCACACGGTACGTGAAACAACTCTGATCCCTGGCATATATGTGTATGGGCAGGAACATCATAGTACATCTACTACTGGATTGAGCACTGACCACAGACTCACATATGGAAGCAGCAGATGAAGCCTGGGGTGAAAATGTCTTACAAGCTTCACATCAAAACCAACACCTCTACAGTGGTGTTCTTTCTGTTAACATCATGCAACATCTGCCCTGGCTGAGTTGACTGTGGCAATGGAATCTGGTACCATTAGATCTAAATGCATGAGTAATTAGCACTTGGGCCCAATGACCAAGTCAAGTAGCTTGAAGTAAGTAGAAGACTCTTTATGTGGCCCGGCCACTAAAGGAAGAGAGAGAACCACACTCTCAGTGTGAATTTACGAGTATATAGAAGGAAAGAACCCTAATACTCCCTGACGGGCGGCCTCCTTAAGGCCCTGATTCAGCAAAGCAAATCTTGTATATAAATGCCCAACTTCAAGCACATAAACAGTCCCATTGAAGTAAATGGAGCTGCATTGATTTATACTAACTAAGGGTGTGATTTATTGTATAGAGAGGTTTTTTTCTCTCCAACTTTAGACAACAAACGCAAGAGAAGCTATCCACTAGTGTATGCAGAAATGTATGCTTTGTAAACCAAGCACACGGCCTTTTTTAGGGGAATGTATAATAGCCCAGTCAGCTGGGGCACAGGTACAGAAAAGCTTGTTGACTAATACTCCACTGTCCCAGTCTTAGGTTGCTGGGCTACACCAGTGGTTGCTTTTTTAGAAGATTAGAGTTCGGAAGCCTATTATTTCTGTTGGCACTGTACAAAAGTGCCATCTCTTGATTTGGATGGCTGTCCTGGCTCCGGTGCTCACAACATGCTTCCATTTAGCAAGAGAATTCAAAACAAGTTGCCTGTAATGACATGCAGAAATTACCTGACATATGAAAAACGAGACAATACTCTGGATTTCTTGAAACAAAATCAGATACATTAGCAGGTTGTGGTTTTTAAAAAAAAAGTATGCTGACTCCCCTAATAATGTATTTTTAACGCTACATCTACAGTGTATTCTTCTTTTGGTGACATGCAGCGCATATACTGGGGTAGCCCTCTTAGCGTTCGCATTGATTTAAATAGCAATGTTGATGGTGAGGCACGACTTAGGATCTCTACTTGCCCAAGGTGTGCCTCCTTCTCCAGGGTCCTATTTTTAGCCATTTATTGCTCCACTGCCTCCCAGCTGTGGGAGAAGACTCCAGAAGCTCCCTACTGCCAGAGCCCTTCACCGACACCAACACATGTAGCTCCACACTGCAGTGTGGACACAGCTTGTATTCCAGTGCAGCATATAGCTCCACATATCCTACAAGTGACTGAACATGGTGTGTAGCATAGACATGGTTTAAGAGTAGCATTCACCCCCAAGGGGAGGATCAACGCAATTGCATTTTGAGGGTATGAGTGGGATCTAAATGGTATGTATGCATGGTGCTAGCCCTCTGCATAGGCTGAATATTTGAGCTCACTGCTGTTTGGACATTTGGGAATGTTCACCGCACCACTCTTGAAACCCTTAATTATATGAGTAGCCCTTCTTTACTCATGGGACATCAAAAGGACTACTCAAATGAGTAAGAATGACTCAGGTAAATCAGGGTTGCTGGATTTAGCTCCCTGTGCCATTACTCACTTGTTCTGTTGTATCAATCACTTTTTGCTTGGTTAAACAAAAGGTCATTAAAAAAGCAAACATTGAATGACTCTGTGAAGCCAAATCCCATAGGGAATATGGCTGGAGAATAAAGGAAGTTCAAATGGTAATTTCTGATCTGTTTAATGGCTGCTGAGTCGGACAGGAAAAGCCACAGAAGTTCGAGTTCATTGTTCCTGTGTGTGGTGGAAGCAGTATCGCTAGATTGTCATGTAATGTATTTATCTTTGAGAATTAAGGCCTTACAGAAATGTGATGGGTACAGGTTTGTTATTAGCCAACTTGGTGACCTTGGGCAAGTCTCAACACTGCTCTGTGCCTCACTTTCCCCATCTGTAAAAAATGGGGATAATGACACTGTCTTTCCTTGTAAAGCACTTTGAGCTCTACAGATGAAAAGTACTGTATAGGAGCTAGATACTATTGTTACTGCACCCAAAGAAAGGATGTGACATATAAAGAGTAGTCAAAGAGACACAAAATGAACCAGTTGAGCAGTATATAATAGAGTTTATACCACAGCTGGTATAAATCTGCATAGCTCTTATGTCTTACTGTCTTCAGTAGCACTATGTCGACTTACACGAGTTGAAGATTGGGCCCTAAAAATGAAAGTAAGTGAGGAGAACTAACACATTTTTTGATAAAGACCGGGAGTGGTTGTAATAGACCTCTACCCTGATATAATGCGACCCAATATAACATGAATTCGGATATAACACGGTAAAGCAGCACTCCGAGGGAGAGGGGAGCTGCACGCTCCGGTGGATCAAAGCAAGTTCGATATAAAGCGGAACGTGGTTTCACCTATAACACGGTAAGATTTTTTGGCTCTGGAGGACAACATTATATCGGGGTAGAAGTGTACCTATTTAATCTATCTAAAACGCTTACAAAGTGCTAATCATTGTAGTACCAGGGTGTAAAGGACAATGTTAATAGTAAATATAATAGATACACATGGCTCTGTGGCTGCTTAACGTGAAATCCCCCTCCCCACTCTTGTTATTGCAGGTAGGCTACTGTGAAACAGTGGGACTTGTACTTGACTCTGCAAATGGTAAAACTAAGGCACATTTAAATCTCTTCCAGTTTTGGATACTACAGTCATGGGTGCCAAGATAAGAAATTAAATGGCTAGAAAGATACATAAATTGGGCTCTCCCTTCTCTGGGACCTAGCATTGAGGATACCTGGCCAACAGCTCCTCAGATTTTTACCAAGACCTTTACAAGACCTTCAGTTAACCTAACCTGAGATTCAAGCTTGTAACTAAATCTGAACAAAGATGAATTTTCGCTGGTTTTGAGTTTTATTATGAATGTTGCTCCCATCTCTACTTATATTCACTTTGGTCCTGGCACTAGGTCTCTCTTGACTAGGCTCTTTTAGTCTATACAGATCATCAACAGTTCCTTAGTTATTTATCCAGGTTATTTGTCTTAATACCAACAACCCACGCCCTCATGCTGCATTCTCACAAACCCCACTTATCTTGGGTAGCATTCATGTGGCTGACGTAGTCTGCTGTGTTCAGAGGAATGAGTCTCAATCCAGATGGTTGCAAGTTTAACACGGAACTTATTCAGAGCTATGTACCGGTCATGTTGTTGTCTCTCAGATGGAATGGAATCAACAACAGCATAACTGCAAACCCACCCACCTACATTCCAGTGCCACATGGTCACCAGGGAGGATCACAGAATGCCCACCTGTCACACACAGCTCTGCCATGCTACCTAATTTTATAGCCTGTAGCAAATAGAGATAAGATATTATTATTTTATGTACTAATACCTAGCTCTTATCAGCAGATCTCAAAGCAGGTCAGGAGGCCAGTATCAATAGCCCCATCTCAAAGATGTGGAAACTGAGGCACAGGAGAAACAAAGTGACTTGCTGAAGGTCAAACAGCAGGCTGGTGGCAGGAGCTAGAAATAGAACCCAAATGTTCTGAGTCCCAGTCCAGAGTGATAGCTGCTGGGCAACACTGATTTCCCATGTAGCATCTGATGAAGTGGGTATTCACCCACGAAAGCTCATGCTCCAATACGTCTGTTAGTCTATAAGGTGCCACAGGACTCTTTGCTGCTTTTACAGATCCAGACTAACACAGTTACCCCTCTGATACGTGCTACCATGTCGCAGTTTTTTCTACATAGATCTCAAAGCCTTTTACAAAGGTGGACAGGTATCATTATTTCCATTTTCCAGTTGTGGAGATTGAGGACAGAAAACTGAAATAACTTTCCCAAGGTCTGTGATCAGAGACAGGAATACAACCCAAATTTCTTGACTCTTAGCCCAATACACTTTCTACTGCACTATGGTGCAAAAATAATTTGAGATAATAATGCCATTACTTTATTTCTTCTTTTTCTTTCCCAACAAAGTTGTCATGAGTTGCTTCAGGTTTTCTCAAGTGTGTTATTTATTTTATTTTAAATTTAGTTACTGAAGGATTTGTCTGCATTATTTTTGAGCTCTGGGAGGCTCATCAACATGTGGTGTACCTCATCCTGGGCACTAAATGCCCCAGTAACATCTACCTGGGTGAAATCCAACAATCACTACATTCTCAAAAGAGCTCATGCAGGAAAACCTTAAAAGACAAAAGTACACCATCACCTGTGGGTGAACACTTTTCACAAAACAATAAGTCCATATCTGAGACCTCTGTCCTCATTCTCAAAGGAAACCTGCACAATACCTTCAAAAGTTGAGCCTGGGAGCTTAAATTCATAACTTTGCTAGACACTAAAAATCATGGACTAATAGATGCACAGGTTTTATGGCTTATTACATGAATCTATGGCTAACCCTGCCCCCTCCCCGCACCTCCCGTGACTGCAGAGGTGTTTACGGGCCGCTTTGCCTTGAATGGGCCCTTGAAATGTGTAACTACTTATGCCAAACAATCTGTTGAACCTTGTATTTAGCTGTGACACTCAGTACATTTGCGAGTCCTGAAGAAGAGCTCTGTGTAAGCTCGAAAGCTTGTCTCTTTCACCAACAGAAGTTGGTCGAATAAAAGATATTACCTCACCCACTTCCTCTACCATGTTGTGTTTCTGGTACCCAACTATAAATCTAAGGCCATGTCTACACTATCGCTTATGTCAGCAAAACTTATGTCACTCGGGTGTGTGTGTAAAAACACAGACTCGGTATATACTGTCTCTGAATGATAAATATGTTGTTTTTAATAAATGAGGTAATTTACAAAGACTTGAAGCAGAGAGCCTGATCCAAACCCATTGAAGTCAATGGCAGGCTTTCTAATGACTTTAATGAGTTTTGGATCAGATCCATTTTCAAAGCAATTGTCCTTTTTATACAAGTGGATATTTGTGGGAAATTGTTTGTGGTAAGCACCTAGCTCTGGTAAGGACTCATCTGTTGTTTGGTAAACCATGATATTTCAGCTGTGTCCATAACAAAATCTTCTACTCTTTGGAAACCAGTGTCTGTCTACAGTAAGGGGCGGTTGAAAATATAAAGAGTGAACAGCTTGTAAGTGCTGCTGGTGCACTTTGGAACATGGACAAAAGTTGTCTAGTCCTGAGTTCATCATCTTCATTGAGCTGCCTGGGTAGAGAAGTGAATGCCAAGATGTGTATGCATCCCACTCACCAGACTGAAATTCTCCTGGGACCAGGTATATCAACATCAATTATTTTTTCAGAGAAATTCTATTTTCCTACTATTGAAAACAAAACCAAGAATTCTGTGGAAAAAGATTAATTGCACATAGCAGGAGGAAGATCTGGAGTTACCTGTCATTCATTTAGTCAAGCTCAAATTCTGAGGGCAGTTTTGTGTTACCTTCCAGTGAGGAATTTGAAGGATTTAAAGAAGTAATAATAGTGTATGGAATCACATAGAGAGAATGCAAAATACAGAATTTAATGTGCTATGAATTCTGTTGAGAAACTTGGACCATATCCTTTACTGTGGTATAGAGGCTCAGATCCTGAAAGGTATTTGGGCTTCTAACTATCACTGATTCCCATGGGAGTTAAGTACCTAAATACTTGTCAGGATCTGGGCCAGAGGACTTTCCAGTAATGCATTAAGTGATGTGGCATTCACCCCACACTAGCCCTGAGTGTGTTAATATGGGCCAGAAGGGGACAATTAACCTTATATGCTGTACCTGGAGGACAGCGAGGAATTTATCAGGCCTAATTTCAAATGAAGCCCACTTGTGGGAGACCTGGGATAGGAATATAAAGTCAAGAAGTGATAGCAGGAGGAGACTAAAATAATGCAAGCAGGTATCTGTTAACGATAAAATGGCTTCTGGCACATACTGGACTACCTGGAAATGAGATGACTGACAAAGCAGCAAAACATACTCTAAAATACAAGGAGGTGGATATTAAGATACCCTTAAGTAGACAGGAGGTTAAATGTGTGGGCATCAGGGAGCTGGCAAAGGAACGGCGTGGACTAAGGAAACAAAAGTGCGAAGGTTCTATGATGTATGCTCAACAACCTGAGGTAATACTATACTCCACAGTAATGAGAGAAAACGTGAAGTAGTCATTTTCAGCGTGTTAGAAGGTCATTGTGCTTTAAGTGATAAGTTAAACTTGTTAAAAAGACATAAAGACGGGTTGTGTACTATGTGCAAAACCAAAGAAACTGATCATGTTTTTATGGTATTGTGGGCAATATTCTACGGAAAGAAAGCTTCTTTATGAAAAATTGAGTCGGCTTGAAATTGAAGATTTTTTTTTCCCCTAAAAGGCCTACGGAGAATGCCAGGGAAATGGAATAGTTGAAAAAAGCCAGGCTATATGTCCTTAAGGATACTAGATTGAGTGAAAGTATACATTAAAAACAAGAACAAAAAATGTGGCTAAAAATTAATGAAGAAAGTGTCAGTCATAGCCTCATATGATGAGGCTGCTGTGCCAAAACCAAAGACAAAGGAGGAGACTATAGGAAAGGGAGGCAGTCCAGGATAAGGAGGAAGTCCAGGGGGAAAGTAAGCCCTTGGATCCTGCCCTAGACTAGGGATCTGGCAAGGGGCCAAGAGGAGTGAAGTAACCACAGGGAGTAGAAGAAGTTCTAGTATCAAACCCAGAGATTCTGGGAGATAGAGAGGAGGGGTAGGAAAGAGCTCAGGGAAACAGCAACCAGGATTGAGGAAGAACAGACCTGCATTGCTCGTCATAGAGTCCCTGAGCTGAAACCCGCAGTAGTGGGTGGGCCTATCTTCAGGACCTAGAGGTGGGATGGAAGACCATCTGAGGTGGCATCTGGACTGCTTGTCCAGTGGCACTTTGATACATTGGAATGGGGGATTTGATACACTGGCCAAAGGGCTGTGTCTTGAAGAAGGAGCAGCTCAAGTCATAAAGAGAGAGAGAGGGATCGCAGTATGAGCAACCGATAGCAGGGGGAACCATAAGGGGTGAAAGATAATTCCCAGACCTAACCACAAAGAGGTGCACCTGTGCTGTGTGGTGCCCTCAAAAGATACTACCTTGTCCTCACTCACCTTGTGTGACTGTCATTTGTCAGATGTCTCTCTCTCCTTCCCCTCTTCCTTCCCCTGGATGAAAATGGCATGTTTATTTAACAAAGAAACAAACTATGCTTGTTGTTCTATATGTTTTTATATGTGAAAGCAGGTTGAAGTGGTGCAACTTTTCTCATACAGACCAGTCCTTAACAATGTTAGCTTTATAATAAGAGTAAAAAGTAGCACAACAGATTTTTGTCACTACAGACATGACTCTGAATACACACATGGAGCAGTAAGAAGTTTTAATTTTTACCTAATGGAGTTTTTATTTTGTTTAAAGGAGGAGGATTACAAAATCTTCTTATTTTATTTACGTTTCCTGTTTTTTCTTTTTCTTTTTTTTAACTTTGAAATGTCATGGACCCCATTCTGTTACATACCCACATTTCCAACCAGAATCACACTTCAATTATTTGAGCTTCACAAGATGCCTGTTAGATAGGTACCCCCACTTTAAAATAGCCAAACTGAGGCACAAGTGGTTGCTACCCCACTACTGAGTCACATAACCCATAAGAGGCTGACCAAGGCAGGTCTAAATGTACACCCAGTCAGGAGCACAGATGTGAGTAGGGCCAGGTCTTGGGATCAACACAAGGGCAGGTGAGCTCTGTGAGAATGTGAAACCAGGTCAATCTTGCAATAGGCTACTTCTGATCAAAACAATGCCAGGGGAGGGGAAGTAATAGCAGCCCTTGCAGCACACACAAAGTTAGATGAACTTCACATGGAACCTAGACAAAGTGATGAGCCGGGAACAGCATCACAGGTTGTGCTTGACCCATAATATGTGACATATGTTCTTCCCCTTCCTCCTTCCATTACAGATTGTGTACTGTGGAGATATTGTCATGTTTTCTGAAGGAAGATGTTTTGTCTCCTTGGTATGACTGGTGGCCGTCTCCTCACTTGTGTATATGGCAGTTGTTCCTCCGTTGCACATTTGCGGATGGTTATTAAACACTGTCTTTGGGTATTTTGTGCAGGGCGTCTCTATGTATTTCTGTTTCCATAACACTGTGGCAGGATGTTCTGCTCTAGGTAAAAGTCTTCAGAATATACTTATATAACTCATGCACTAACAGTACTTGAACCCACAGTGCATTCAGCTCTGTTGTCAGGATTCTGTGCCAATAACAATGGCATGATCCACATTTCAGTGAAATGTGAATTTTAGTTGCTATGACTGGTCTCCAGCTGTCATGCTTTCTCAGCCCCATTTCTCACCTGACCGACTGCGTTGTCGTTGATACCCATCTGTGTCTGGTTCTCTGTAACAAGTACATAACTTCACATGAATCATCACTGTGGATGTCCTTTTGCAAGTACATTGCTTGGCCCTAGGGTTATAGCCGACTCTGGCTCTGGAAGTTAGCTGATGTCACAATTTTTGCTTGGGTCAGCATCACTAGCCATTAATAAACATGGTTTTACATTGTTAGTGCTGTCAATCCATGCCCTTCTTTTCAGCAGTAGCATTCTTCCTTAAAGTCCCCCTATCTTAGCCATCTTACATGACTAAACACATTTTGAGGGGATAGTGGGGTTTAAGACGTATTCCCCTCTCTTGTGTTTTGCAGTGACTCTGTTTGCCTTATGCCTTTTTTTATGTTACAGGACATAATCAAGCTAACACTTTACCTTTCCCAGATATCAGGCAAGTGCACACTTGCACTCTCTAGCGTTCTCATGCACACTGATTTAAATGGTGTTAGTAACTCACACGCCATTCTGAACTCTGCATTGTTTTAGCTCATCTCTAGGTCTGATTAACTGGAAAACAAAATTGATAATTAGTTGAAAATCAGATAACAAATGAGGCCAGAAGAAAGTTATGTTATGTATAGATTCATTGTTTAATTAATAGATTTTCATTTGAATCCTTTGACAGCTGTAGCCATATGGATCTGGATTCAGCACTGAAACTGGTACAAATTGGGAGTAACTTCACTGAAACCAATGGAAATGTGAGTGGAAGCTGAATCAAGCACCTGTTTATTCTCCTAAACATTCAAGCACGAGTCCTGCCACCCTTATTCACTCTGAGTAGCACCCACCTCTGCAAGTAGCCCCATAAATGTCTTTGTGTTAGAGTGGTAGAGCTAAGCCTTCATATAGGCCTTGATCCAAAAAAGTAGGTGCTTATCTTTAAGCATGGCCATAGTGGCATGGCTCACGTGCATAATGTTAAGCACCTGCTTAGGAGCTCTGCATTAGTTGGACTGGTGTTTATATGTGTAACCCCCAAGGAGATTATCTAGATTCCTGGGGCTTTGTCTGCTGGCAGCTCAGGGAGAGGCACACTGTCTCTAGTAGGAAGTGGGAGCCAAGGCAGACTCAGAGTCTGCCTGACAACTAATAGGGAGTGAAATGCCCCTCCCAGGGAGCCCAGGAAAGGGGAGAAGCCATTTTTTTTGAGGCAGCTTGGAGCCAGCCAGGGCAAGGGCAGGACTGGCTGCGTGAGGAGTTGGTGAGTGCCAGGTCTGCATGCAGTGTTCTCCCTGAAAGCAAGATTCCTCAGTTGGGCTTTCCCCATTCCACTGATGACTCCAAGTTTGTAGAGTTTTGCTGGGGAAACTTCCCCAGCCAGGCTGAGTTAGCCCTGCAGCTCCCTAAGTGAGACCAGTCACCACATGGTCAGCTGTGCTCTGGCTGCTAGTCCAGGGATGCTGCCTGCTGTGTGTGTGTCTGGACGCTGGGCTAGGAGACTAAGTTTGGATATTTGTGTAAACTGCACCTTGAGCCCTGCACCCCTTTGTGGAGAGGGGAAATCCTGGGACCAGAATCAGCCTGACTCCTGCCTGAAGAGTTAGTCAGGGAAATTGTTTTGGGGACCCCCTATTCCCTGAACGGTGTCCTCAAGCCAGGGAGTGAGGGTTTGGGGATTTTATAACTTGCTGCATATTAAACCTGTGGAGAGATTCACCACCTCCTTCCACTTGTGAGTCCTTTGGGTTGTACTGAACTCAGTCAGCCACACTGCTAAGCCTCTGCAAAGAAGATATCGTGGTCATAGGTCATCAAGGGCCCCAACAAAGTACAGGTACCAACGGGACACTGATCTTAAATTTGCTACATGAAGTCATGTGACTGGGGAAAGTCACGGGTATAATCAGTGTAGGTACCGGTGACCCTAAGAATAGTGTTTTACCCTGTTATATTATATTTGTCTCCCGTTTAATATAATTATTGTTTGTGTTATTTCTTGGGAGTCTCCAGATATCTGGCAAGTAAGTGGGGGTTACACTGTGGTTAGAATTTTCCTCCCAAGCTGCCCTGGTAACCCTGCCAGGAAGGAGTGACGGGTGTGGAGGCACTGCCAAATAAATTCATAGAGAAAAATAAACAAGGTACACGCTGCTGAGTGGATGGCAGAATCCAGAGGAACCCAGACCTGTCCATCAAAACCTGTAAGCAGACTGGCATCAAAGAAGGTAACCGGGTGGAGAGGGGCACTACATATGGAAATAAAGAGGTGTAGAACTGGAGGTTCTTCTTAGAGTGGTTGTTCATGTCCATTCAAAGTAGGTGTGCGCGCGCCACGTGCACGCCAGCTGGAAGATTTTCCCCTAGCAGCGTCCGTAGGGTCGGCCCTGGCGCCCCCTGGAATGGCGCCACTACGGCGCTTTATAAAAGGGCCTGCCGACCCTCCACCCCCTCAGTTCCTTCTTACCGTCGGTGACGGCTAGCTGGAACTTCTCTTGCGCATAGCAAGTTAGCAGTGTCCTATCTTTGTGTATAGTCCACGTATATAGTTGTGTTATAGTTAGTTTACTTAGATCATTGTATATAGTTCTTCGTAGTTGGGGGGTTTCCCCCCCAAGTTTTCGTCGCCCGTTGGGGCATGCCTGGGTCCCCCGGGTTTAAACTCTGCAAGGACTGCGGGAAATTCATGCCCAAGAGTGACCCGCACTCTGCTCGTTTGAGGTGCCTCGGAGAGAGCCACCAAAAGGACTGGTGCTCTATCTGCAGAGGCTTCCGCCCAAGAACTCTCAAAGACAGAGCTCAAAGACTTAGAGTCCTCCTGATGGCGGCTGTCCTGCGGCCACCCTCAGACCTGGAACCGGCCAAGGCGGTGCCCAGCACATCTTCCTCGGTGCGGAGCGCCCCGGCACTGGCATCAGGACTTAGGGCCCAGCCCAAGTTGTCTAAAACCCAGCACCAGACAGAGTCGGGTCATAGAAAGTCAGCCTCGGTGCGGCACCGCTCACTGTCACCAGTACCCGCCAAGAAGAGAAAGCTGGTGAGGGAACGGTCACCCCACCAGGATCCGAGGCCGACGCCATCCGCGGGTGCAAGTGGACAGGCTGGGCTACAGCCCTCGACTGCTCCGTCAACTCCCGCACCGAAGAGAGGGCAGTTGAGTCCGGACTGGCCTAGATTCCCGGCCCTGTCCCTCTTCAGGGACCCATCTCACAAGCAACTTCTAACTCAAGAAGTGAAGTCCCTCGCGGAGGCAGGGGTGGTGGAGGAAGTCCCCCGGGAGCTCAGGGGCAAAGTCTTCTACTCCCGGTATTTCCTAATACCAAAGGCGAAAAGGGGCCTGAGACCCATCCTAGACTTGCGATGGCTGAACAAGCTTATGCGAAAGCTCAAGTTCCGCATGGTCTCCCTGTCCTCCATTATTCCCTCCCTGGATTCGGGAGATTGGTATGCCGCCCTCGACTTAAAGGACGCATATTTTCACATTGCCATAAATCCCTGACACCGTCGGTACCTCAGGTTTGTCGTGGCTGACGCCCATCTGCAGTTCACAGTGCTCCTGTTCGGCCTGTCAGCTGCTCTAAGGGTCTTCATGAAGTGCATGGCAGTCGTGGCGGCCTTCCTGCGCAGGCAGGGCATCCAGGTATTCCCCTACCTGGATGACTGGCTCATAAAGGGCCGCTCCAAGGAGCAGGTGGAGACCCAGGTGTCGTTCCTCAGGCAGACCTTTCTCGATCTTGGCCTCCTCTTGAATGAAGCCAAGTCCACCCTGTCTCCGACGCAACAAATAGAGTTCACAGGAGCTGTTCCGGACTCCATCCATGCCAGACCGTACCTGCCGGAATCCAGGTTCTGTGCGATCTCCGAGCTCATCCTCGGACTGCACCGCGCCCCGATTACCATGGCGCGAGTTTGCCTCCGGCTGTTGGGTCACATGGCGGCGTGCACCTATGTGGTAGACCATGCCAGACTCCGGCTTCGCCCGCTACAGTCCTGGTTAGCGACGGTATATTGCCCGGCCAGGGACCCTTTGGACTCAGTGGTGTCCATTCCCCACTTGGTGCTAAGCTCACTGCAGCGGTGGCTCGACCCACAGAAAGTGTGCATGGGTGTCCCCTTTGCTGCCCCTCAACCGTTCCTTTCCCTTGTAACGGATGCCTCGGATCGAGGTTGGGGAGCGCACCTGGGACACCTCAGGACGCAGGGCTTGTGGTCGCCAGAGGCCTCAAGTTGCATATCAATGTCAGGGAGCTGAGAGTGGTTCGCCTGGCTTGTTTGACCTTCTGGTCCCGCTTGGCCGGCAGATGTGTTTCAGTCCTCTGGGACAACATGTCGGCAGTCTTTTATATCAACAAACGGGGGTGCACGCTCCTGTCCCTGTGCAGGGAAGCCCTCACGCTGTGGGATTCTGCATCCACAGTGCTACCCACCTGATGGCGTTCTACCTTCCGGGGGAGCAGAATGGTTTGGCGGACACCCTCAGCCGCTCATTCTGGGGTCACGAGTGGTCCCTCCAACGGGATGTGGTATGCTCAATTTTCCAGCTCTGGGGCTTTTGGTTAGACCTGTTCGCCTCGAGGGAAAACAGAAAGTGACGACAGTTCTGCTCCCTCCTGGGTCGCAGTCAGGGGTCTCTGTCGGATGCCTTCCTACAGTCTTGGGGGGTCGGTCTGCTCTACGCCTGTCCTCCGATCCCCCTGATACACAGGATGATTTTGAAGATTCGCAGGGACCACGCACGGGTAATCCTGATAGCGCCAGTGTGGCCGTGTCAACATTGGTACACGTCACTCCTGCACATGTCCGTTCAGGCGCCCCTGACGCTGCCCCTGCTCCCAGACCTGATCACGCAGGACCGGGGCTCCCTCCGCCACCCGAACCTGGAGTCTCTTCACCTCACAGCATGGATGCTCCATGGCTGAACCCGGTGGAGATGCAGTGCTTCCAGCAGATCAGACAAGTGCTGCTCGGTAGTAGGAAACCATCAGCTAGGGCCACCTACCTGGCCAAATGGAAGCACTTCTGCATATGGTCGGGTCAGCGAGGTCACAATCCGCTGGGGGTCCCAATCCCCATTGTCCTAGACTATTTGCTCCACCTCAGACAACTGGGCCTCTCCCTCTCGTTGATTCATGTTCACTTGGAGGCCATCTCGACTTTCCATCTAGGAGAGGTGGGTACCTCAGTGTTTGCGAATCCGCTGGTAAGGTGTTTCCTCAAAGGTATGGACAGGCTATTTCCGCATGTTCGTCAGCCGACCCCTGCTTGGGACCTGAACCTGGTCCTCTCCGCCCTCTTGGGACCTCCCTTTGAGCCTCTGGCTTCGTGCACCCTGTTGTACTTCTTGTATAAGACCGCCTTCCCGGTAGCGATCACCTCGGCCAGAAAGGTGTCGGCACTCAGGGCGTTAACATCCGAGCCCCTGTACACTGTCTTCTATAAGGACAAGGTCCAACTTGGACCTCACCTGGCTTTCCTACCCAAGGTTGTCTCACAGTTCCACATCGTCAAGTTATTTTTCTCCCGGTGTTTTATCCAAAACTGCACTCTTCCAATGAGGAGTGTCCGCAGGGCCTTGGCTTTTTACATTTTGCGTACCAAGCCGTTCAGACGCTCAACTCAGCTCTTCATTGCAGTGGCGGATAGGATGAAGGGGCTCCTGGTCTCCTCTCAGCGAACCTCTTCGTGGATCACGACCTGCATCTGGGAATGCTACCGCATAGCTAAGACCCCTGTCCCTCCGGTCACAGCCCACTCCACTACGGCGCATGCCTCCTCTGCGGCATTCCTGGCTCAGATCCTGACTCAGGAGATTTGTAGAGCGGCCACGTAGTCCTCCATCCACACGTTCTCGTCACACTACGCCATCACGCAACAGGCTAGGAATGATGCAGCCTTCGGTCATGCAGTACTCCAGTCAGCAGTGATCTCCGAGCCTGCCACCTAAGGTTAGGCTTGTGAGTCACCTACTTTGAATGGACATGAACAACCACTTGAAGAAGAAAAAACGGTTACCCACCTTTTAGTAACTGTTGTTCTTCGAGATGTGTTGTTCATGTCCATTCCAATACCCACCCTCCTGCCCCTCTGTCGGAGTGCCGGCAAGAAAGAACTAAGGGGGTGGAGGGTTGGCGGGCCCCTTTATAGGGCACTGTAGTGGCACCACTCCAGGGGGCACCAGGGCTGACCCTACGGATGCTGCTAGGGGAAAATCCAACTGGCGTGAACGCGGCGCGCACACACTTACTTTGAATGGACATGAACAACACATCTCAAAGAACAACAGTTACTAAAAGGTGGGTAACCGTTTTTTCAAATTTCAGTGTAACTATATTTATTTTAAATCATCATAGAGAAACAATACCCTTGCCCTTTAGATAAACAGGATTGTTTTATGATTCTGTGTAATATTTTCCCTCTCTCCTAACATGCCTTCTGTATAATATATGGTGAGTCCCCTGTCTCCTCAAGCAGAGTAAATGCTCTTGTATGTCAGCCTTACCCGGCAGGTTGGGATTGTTTATACGAATAACATTGCTGGAATGGTGAAAATGGCTGAACTGTAAACAGATAATGATCAGTCTGCAGAAGTCCTCTTTCAAGAAGCACATTGACGGGCTGATGCAGAACAGGAACTTGTTGTTTATACAGTTCACCATCTGTATCACAATGGCAGAATCCCACTGTATGTGTACGTAAACGGGGAGGCTGCTGCCTCGGTTAGCTGTGCACTCTCCTTATTAACTAGTTATGTCCTTTGAAAATCTTCCACTGTATTTCCCCCCAAAAGCTGAAACACTGAAGAATTTTTTCCCCAGGGAAAGTGACTTAACATGGCAGAGCTGGTTGCAATAACTAACGCTGAAAGGATCAGGCAAAGAAAGAATATATAGAAGTGAAGGGCTATTCAGGATACACAGGGAAGAACTAGGGAAATTAAATATTGCATGTGGCGATTGCCCCATGCTGAAAGCACACACCTCCAAGAGTATCAGTGGCACAACTGGGCAGCAGTTCTCAACAGCTTGGAGCAGAGAAAGGCTTGTCAGTAATTGGCAGGCCTGTTAAATTGCTTCTCAACCCTGACCAAGCTGTGTTCATGCTCACTGCTCTCTTTCTTGCCAGCCTCTGGGATTCAATCAGAAGGTCAACGGCCTGCAGGTTATGTAATTTGGGATTTGCCATCCCACGGTATACAGAGTGCCATGCTAGCAAATGTCATCTTGTACTGTTACCATGATAGGAGCACTGCAGCTGCTGATAGAGCTGGCCTCCCCACTTCCATAGGGAGGGTGCTGGGAAGTAGACTAAAACCCTGCATTTCCTTGTTGTTGTTCAGGCTGGGAAGCTGGGAGTCATGAAAGGCATGTAGATGGATGTCCCCCATGAACAGGGGAGCTAGGAGTGGGAGCTGATTTGGTGCTGGGTTGCAGTAAGCACAGCCAACCAGTGAATCCAACACTGGCAGCTAGGATTGCTGTGAAAATCACCCAGCCTTTAATTACCTCACTAGCATCTTTCTCACCTTCTAGAAATGTGCTGTATAAACAATAAACAAACACCCACTGGAGATGAGGAAACTCAGGAAGCATAAGAAACTTCCAGGAGGTTTTCTTGAAGTGGGATGAAGCAGGAGAGCGTCTCATACTACCCAATTACAGCTGTATCCACATATGAACTATATGATGCCCCTTTCACCTTTCATTATGCTTCCATATCTTCCTGCAGGTTGTTCACTGGCATCCCCTGTGGCATCAGCTTTGCTCTTCTTACAAGTGAAATATATAATTTCACTCCTCTTTCATCTGTTTCAGCTCTCTGCAAGGTAAAAACATCCTTCACACTGCTACTCACCAGTTGTCTGCAGCCCTGGCTGGACAAATAGAGAAGATGGGGCAAATCGTCCTGCTCCTCTGGGGCATGATTATGGTGTGTTTATGTGATGAGCCAAATTCTGATCCTCCCCAAGGTGGAGAATTGTACCTTTAAGAGACTCTGACATGAGCCAGACATGGAGGACCTTGTGAACAGTAGAATTGGTGAGAGTTGGTTGAAAGTAATTGGAATTTTTATAATTTTTAATTGAAAATTTTCATTTAAAAATAAAGGGAAAAAATCAAACTTTTTTTGAGAATTTCCCTGTCCTTCCCTCCCCCCCCCCCTTTTTACCAGGTCTACAAGTGGCTTAATTTTCCTGCATGCAGAGAGATAGGATTTATGGAGCCAATGCAGGGAGTGTGCAACCTCTGTATGTTCTCTGATTCTGGGAAGTTACTTGTGTGTCATGGCACATAGGGAATTTGAAGGTGGGGAAGCAGGGATACATAGAGCCCTGCACGGATACAAAATTTGTATCTGCATCCGATCTGCATAAATGGTCCGCAGATATCTGCAGATTTGCCAGGTTCTAGAGATAGGGCCAGTAAATGCAAAGGTCATTCCCCTCAGTGGAAGAGGATGAAGGAATAGATAGTATCAAGGGTACTTCAGCCTTGAAGCCATGGATGTGGCCTGGGACAAAAGATTATTTTGCCCAAGATTCTGAGTCAATCTTCTTCATACAGGCCAGCTGCTGAGGTTGATTCTGGAGGCAGGATACAGAGCTAAGTGAACAAATCCATGCAAAGGCATCAAACTGTTAGTTGTCTCTTTTTCTTGGTTCAGAGTATCCACCATTCCTGACAGAACCATGTTGACACATCCCACCCTGTACGACAATGTACGTACCAGTGTATTCTAGGACACTTGAAGCATCTACATCCTGGTGCCCAGCACTGTTATTGAGAGTTAAGTCAGGGTTTAAGTTTTTCTCCAAATATTTACTCCCATCTACTGGGAGAGTTGTGGGGGATTCTGGGAGTTTTGTGTAAGCATTCCAGAATTATTCAGCCCCAGTCAGCCTCACTGCCATTTGTCAGCATGAATCTTAGACTGAATCAGACTGGAGTAGTCATGCTGGCTCTTTACACTAGCAGCTAGTCTCACAAGAGATTGGTTGGCCTGGGAAAGTCATGCAGCTGATGATGGTCAGAATTAGTAATATGTGGAATCCAGGTCACATTAAAAAGTTCAGTATAGTAGGCCTGAGCTATGGTGTACAGGGCACTGCCTCAGACAAGCCTAAGGAAGAGCAATGGTTCCAGTGGTCTGACATTAATGCCCATCTTACCTATTTCCTGGAATGTCTTGTCTTAGTGGAGCACTCATTTTGAACCAAAGCCTCAAACTCTGCTCAAAAGTGGGATGATATAGTGCTGGGAATGGCTAAAGAATGTCCAAATGATGGCTATCTTGAGCTTTCTCTGTGTTCATCTTGGACCCACCTAAGAGCAAGAGACTATCCCAATGAAAGTTTCATTCCTCATACACAAGAGAAGAGTCATTGCTTTGTGAATGCTAGTTACAAATACACAGCACTAATTCCTGGCACACGGGGTGTGGGCAAGTGTATAGTAGGGGGCCAGTTCCTGGATTTTCCAGGCAAAGTGAATGCTCTGGAGAATCCTAAGAACACTAGTTTGTATGAGAAGAGGCAGAAAGTGGGACACCTTTCCATCACGCACCAGGAATATTAATGGGGTCTCAGTTTCTATGAGGATCGGTGCAATCCTTCCAGCCCTTTTGTTGTCTTGAGGTAGTCTGGACATGTTTCAATAGCCAACAAGGGCTAAGGAAGGCAGATTTCAAGTTTTAAAAGGCACCTTTGTTCTTCAAAAAGGAGCAATAAAGGACAAAAGTACTTTAAAAAAATTGTACTTTACCTTTATTGCAGGTATTACACTAAAGAACATTGGCTAACTGGAGCCAAGGTGACACTTCAGCCACTGAAATCCAGGTGTAAGGAAAAAGATGTTAGTCTCAGCCAGACACCAAAGGCAGAGAGAATAGCTACGTTTCAAGGAGATATATGAAACCTTTATGAAAAATGCAAAGTAATGTTTATTTTTAAAGGACAGACATTCCCCCCTCCCCGCCCCCAATAGAATCACAGAAATGTAGGGCTGAAAGGGAGATCAAGAGGCCATCTTAGTCATCCCCTCCACACTCTGAGGAAGGATTAAGTATACCATATTTTGTTCATGGTACAAAATGAAATACAGTGCAAATTTTCACATTTGTGCAGTACCACAGCGTGTGCTCTTTTGCTGAACTACGGAAAACACGTGTTCTGTCTGAAAACAGGATATGAGACATTAGACAACACATAAACATGTCCCTTAAAATACAGGACAGGTGGTCAAAATGCTCAAGTCAAATGCAATTATGCAGCCAAGCTGATGGACAAATCCTGGATTTTGCCACAGAAATGTTGCTTTCTGCTCTTGAGCTTCTCCTCACATCAGTTTGCTTTTCTCACCTTCTTATTTTGTCTGTTTTGTGGTTTTCCCCACTAGGAAGAGTTTGGATTTCCTGTGCCTGCTTCCATACTTCTTCCTTAACAGGACAAAGTAGGAGAGAGAACCTTCCAGCTTAGGGACTAAAGTTGGTCCAAAACTTGGTTCTCTCTGCAAATTTCAATTTTTGGAGGAAATTCAAAACACTGAAAACATTTATATAAAAAACAAAATATTTTTATTCTGAAATGTTGCTGCAGGGCCCAATGACAATTCTAGTTCATGTGCCTCACTCACCTCAGTAGGCTGGGCTTTCTGGTCAGACTACATCTTCCATGATACACCACAGTCTTCCCTCCTGGAGATGGGAGATGGTGCATCATGGGAGTCCCTGGCTATGAGGCATCAGTCAGGGAGTGGTTCAGTCAGGGAGCCCAGCACATAGAAGACAATGGGGATGAGAGGCAACTGAACTAAAACTAACATGAGGCACCATAGCAGAATTTCAAAATCAAAATATTTTGGTTTTATAGCGTTTAGTTTTTTAGTGTTTACATGGGAAAAGTTTGAGCAGCTCTTTTTGAGGACATATGTATCACACAAACCTTCTTTCAGGGATGACTTGGGGAGATTCTGTGTTTAATTTAGCATCCAGGCTTGTCCGAGGAAAAACAAGCAGCAGCTACTCTTCTGCAGACCTTAGTAAATCCACATAATGGGAGACTGTGTATCTGGTTCTAGTGGTAAAGGAGCAGGAGCAGAAGAGACTATGGTATTTGTGTGGCGGTTACCATACAATGGTCCCATAAACAGACACATAATTTCCAGTTTGATGCACAATTCAGCACCAATCTTTTGCACAAACTGGGGACCTTGCCCTCAACTTGTGTAATATTGTTTGTACTTTGTCATATAAAAATAATCAATGTCTTGAGAGTGCAAAATTCACATTTTAGCAAAGTATGACTTAATCAAAAGATTGTTACAAGACTCCTTCCATTTTGTAACATATTTAAGTTTCATGCCACACGGGTCTTCACTAGAAACTTATGTTATAGAATCATAGAAATGTAAGACTGGATGGGACCCTGAGATGTCATCTTGTCCAGCCCCCTGTACTGATGCAGGACCAAGTAAACTATAGAATCCTTGACAAGTATTTGTCTAACCTGTTCTTAAAAACCTCCAATGATGGAGATTCTACAACCTCCCTTGGAAGCCTATTTCAGAGCTTAACTACCCTTGTAGTTAGGAAGTTTTTTCCTAATATTTAACCTTAATCTCTCTGGCTGCAAATTAAGCTCATACCTTCTTGTTCTACCTTCTGTGTACATGGAAAATAATTGATCATAGTCCTCTTTATAACACCCATTAAGATATTTGAAGACTCTCAGGTCCTAATCCAGTCCGCTTTTCTCAAGACTAAACATGCCCAGTTTTTTAATTTTTTCTTGTAGGTCAAGGTTTTCTAAACCTTTTATAATTTTCGTTGCTCTACTCTGGACTCCCTCCACTTTATCCACATCTTCCTTAAAGTGTGGCACCCAGAACTGAACACAGTACTCCAGATGAGGTTTGGCCACTGCTGAGTAGAGTGGGACAGTTACCTCCTGAGTCTTACGTATGACACTCCTGTTAAAACATCCCAGAATATTAGCTTTTTTTGTAAGTCCATCACATTGTTGGTGCATATCCAATTTGTGATCCGCTACAAACCCCAGATCCTTTCCAACTATACTACAGCCTAGCCAGTTATTCTCCATTTTGTAGTTGTGCATATGATTTTTATCTTCCTGAGTGGTGTACTTTGTATTTATCTCTGTTTAATTTCATCTTGTTGAATTCAGACCAATTTGACAACTGTTAAGGTCATTTTGAACTTTAATCCTGTCCTCCAAAGGGATTGCAATCCCTCCCTGTATAATCTCATCTGCAAATTTTAATTAGTTTTGCACTCATCTTATAGTAATTTCATTAGACCACATTTCTCTAGTTTGCTTATGTGAATGATTCAGATATATCACTAGTCCAGTAACCCTGTCAAAGACGGAAGTTAGGTTGGTTTGGCATGATTTGTTCTTGACAAAATCGTGCTGTTACTTATAACTCTGTTAGCCTTTTGGCACTTACAAACAAATTGTTTAATAATTTGTTCCAGTATCTTTCCAGGTGACTAGTCTAGAATTTCTTTGTCCCCCTTTTTAAAGATATGTACTATAATTACTTGACTCCATCCTTTGGGACCTCACCTATCCTCCATGAGTTGTCAAAGATAATTGCTAATGGTTCTGAGATTGCTTTAGCTAGTTCCTTAAATACTCAAGGATGAGTTCCATCAGCCCCTGCCAACCTGAATACATCTAACTTATCTAAACATTCTTTCCCTATTTTGTCTTGCATTCCTTCCCCCTTATTGTTAATATTAATTATAATATATTTGGTACTGGAACAATTTACCAAGGGTCATGGTGGATTCTCTATCACTGACAATTTTTAAATAAAGAGTGGATGTTTCTCTAAAATATCTGCTCTAGGAATTATTTTGTGGAAGTTCCATGGTATATGCTATACAGGGGATCAGACTAGATGATCACAGTTGTCCCTTCTGGCCTTAGATTCATGTATTCTATGGTCACCATAATGTTTTTAGTGAAGAATGAAGCAAAATAGGCATTAAACAACTCATCTTCCTGATGTCATCTGTTGTTAACTTTCCTTCCCCACTAAATGGAGAACCTGGAATTTCCTTGGTCTTTCTCTTGCTCCTAATTAGGGCCGGATTATGACATTCTGAGGCCCTACACTATGTCAAGTGTAAGAGGCCCCATACCATAAAAATATTGAATTTATTATTTTCACATAAAGGACATTTAATACATAAACACAAAAGCTTTGTAATTACATATATACAAAGGCAAAGTTGTAAAAATAGAATAATAATCTAACTAAAACACGTGTTGCAATATGCATGTTTGCATTATAAAATAGTTTCAAATTAACATATTTTTGTCTGATTTCTTAATTAGTAGATATGAAAACTTTATATCTACAGCAATACAAAGCAGTTACAGTTACCCAGACCAGTTTACTTAATGGAAGCAGTACTGCCTGCAGTATGTCTGCACATCACATTAATTTTAACAGTGAAATTTAAAACATTTTCTTTCATGATTTTTGAAGAGCAAAGTCACTGATGATGTCCTCAAATGATAAACTATGGAATTTGTCACTTTCAGTGCACAAAATGCTTAGGGCAGATAGCTTTTCTTGCAGCACTTTCTAGGCAGACATCTCTCTTTGCGTTTGCTTCCCTCCCCCAGGATCCCTAATTAATGTCGAGTAAACACCTCAGACACACAGAGTGACAACAAACTATACATGTGAAAGAGAGAATTTACCAGAAAAAAAAACTGGTAATCTCTAGGCAGGCATTGATAAAATGAGAAAAACTAGCCTATATTCAAGCAAATATAATGAATGTTATTGGCTTTAATAGCCTATAAATTATATGTGCACATAGTTTGTAATAACTGCTCACCAAGTACTCAGAATATTTTGATATATATGTATATCTTCCTTCACTTCTCTCAAAACCATCTATTTATCCTTTCATCAACACTCTCTGATATTTACTGTGAAGGTTCCTGAAACTGATGGAGGGCAGCCATCAGAAATTTATCCCCCTCAAGAGCCATTCGACCCAAGTCCATAAGATGATCACCTGCAAACTCAATCACGTGAAACATGGATAGCGCATGAAGCAGAAAGTGGGGTGCGCACTAAAATACATGATCGTATGTATGTACAGATCAAAAGAAGAAACTTAAGAAAACAAAGAAAAACAGGAGTGAAGGCACTATATGACTGAGCATGTTGGACTGTAAACAAAAGGTGGCAGTCTTCCAGCTATCACCAGCTAAGGGGGACACTATACATAACATCACTCCTGGGATGAGTCCCATATGAGTATGAGCTTGGCAGGATTGCTTCATGACACTGCCATGTCCGACCTCACATTTTTCCCAATTTTATCAGCAATGAGATTATTTATTTATTTAAGTTAGTTATGAAGGCACGGTCAGAATTTCACCAGTAGCAGCTGGTAAACAAAATGCTGCCTTAGGAGACTGATAGCAGACTTACTCATAGAAATACTAATTTTACAAGTGCAATTATCACTTTTTTTTCTCAGCCCTGGCCCTCCCGCCTGTCAATAATGAACAATTAGTGAAGGGTAAGGATAAGGTAAGGGTATTTGTGTAGCCAGATGTGTATATTTTTGTCCTTTTTGAACGAAAATGTGTGTACTTAGAGAAAATCTTTTTTTCCCCATATCGCCTTTATTTATCAACTGATTTTGATAAAATTTGAAATGGAGTCAGCTTTTTTCATTTTTAGAGGCCCTTCATATTGCGAGGCCCTAAGATGTAGCTTAGTTATCTTATGCCTTAATCGAGCCCTGCTCCTAATGTAGTTATAGAGCCTCTTCTGATTGTCTTTTATGTCTCACCCTTGGTATTACTCATTTCGTGCTTTCGTTTTTCTGATTTTGTCCCTACATGCATGTGTGCTATTCTTTGCACTAATTTTTAGCAACTTGTCCATGTTTCCACTTTTTGAAGGATTACTTTTTGATATTCAGGTCAGTAAAGAGCTCCTGGTGCAGCCATATTGGTGTTTTACTATTCTCCCTATCTTTTCTTTCATTGGGATAGTTTGCTGTTGTGTCTTTAATATTGTCTCTATGAGAAGCTGCCAGCTCTCCTGAATGCCTTTTTCCCACAGATGTTCTTCCCCTGGGACCTTTCCCACCAGTTCTCTGAGTTTGTTCAAATCTGCTTTTTTGAAGTCAGCTGTCTATATTCTGCTGATCTAACTCCTTTCCTTAAAATCACTAAATCTATCATTTCATGATCACTTTCACTCAGATTGTCTTCTACCTTCAGATTCTCAACCAATTCCTCCCTGTTAGTTAGAATCAAGTCTAAAAAGGCTGTCTCCTTGGTTATTTACTTCACCTTTTAAACAAAAAGTTGCCCGCAATGCATTTCCAGAACTTATTGGAAATTTTGTGTTTTGCTGTATTATTTTTCCAAAAGGTGGCTGCGTTGTTAAAGTCCCTGAGTCACAGACCACTACCACTCTAAGTCTCCTCCTCTTGGGTGTGGTGTTAGAAACACAACCTCAAGAAGTCACATTAGCTAACCCAACATTAAGAACAACATTGCAGTCAATATAGATAGGGACAAGTTGTGTTTAGCATCATGTCAGCTGGTTGTGTTTAAAGAAGTAGAGGTTCCAGTAGAGGTTAATCCAACCAGTGGACACAACATTAAATACTATAGCCAAGATTTTCAAAAGTGACAAGTGAATTTGGGTTCCTGAATGTTTAGATACCCAACTTAAGACACCTCAAAGGAGGCTGATTTTCAGACATTACTGAGCACTGCTTTCTAAAAAGGCCTCGTTATGGTCCCTCAGATAGGGCATCAAAACATGGATGTCAACTTCTCTCTGACTACAGTGACTACAAAGCTGGGTTAAACACTGTATTTGTTAGGGTCCAACATGACATAATTATTTTAGTTCAGACAACTCCATATTTTTTCACTACAACAGGGCAAGTCTGGCCTTATTCAATGATCTTATGGACACTGGTTGGGTTAAGAAGTTCTTCCAACTGGAAGGTTAACTGCAAAGGGGGAGAGAGAGAGAGGCCAAAGAAAAGGAAGAAATGACTGGTGTCCACTACATCTCCTTTTTTACCATCACATCTCCCCTGGACTAATAAGAAGGGCCCCACCAAATTCAATGTCCATTTTGGTCAATTTCACAGTTATAGGATTTTTAAAATCATAAATTTCAAGATTTCAGCTATTTTAAATTTGAAATTTCATAGTGTTGTAATTGTAGGCTCCTGACCTAAAAATGGTTTGTGTGGGGTGGTCACAGGTTATTGTAGTGGGGGTTTCAGCACTACTACCCTTACTTCTGTGCTGCTGCTGGTGGCAGTGCTGTCTTCAAAGCTGGACAGCTGGAGTGTGGTAGCTGCTGGCTGGGAGCCCAGCTCTGAAGGCAGAGCCGCTGCCAGCAGCAGCACAGAAATAAGGATGGCAATACTATGCTGCTGCTGGAGGGGCACTGCCTTCAGAGCAGGGCACCTGGCCAACAGCCACTGATTTCCAACCCCCCAGCTCTGAAGGCAATGCAAAAGTAAAGGTGGCAATAGTGCGACCAATGTTCCCTCTAATTTTTTCCATCCATGTGCAGAATAGAATTTTGTTAGGTAATATGGAAGCTATTTTGTGCTGGCTTGGTAAATCTAAGTACTGGAATATCCACCAGCTTTTGGGGTTTGTCGGGCCTGTACTGTTTGCAGTTCACTCTAAATGAATGACCTCAGCTGGCTCCCACGGACAGCATTGTTACAGTGGTCTCATGGTCTCAGCTGAGCTGGTATCAAGTGCCCCTGCCCCTCGCATCTCCTTATTCAATTTGGGAATGGGTTGGATCACAGAAACCCCCTGAGGACTGCCAACTGATGTGCCAAGACTACTTCTGCCCCTGCCTTCCCTGCCAGCTTGGGACTTCAGTGCCCTGCCTGGTTTGAGCCAGACATGCTGGCTGGCTACAAACACAGACCAAGGTCTGAACCACATCCCACAAACTGCAAGCTTAACTGAAAGCAGTTTAAGAAGTGTTCCTGTCTGTACACTCAGATGCCCAACTCCCAATGGGGTCCAAACCCCAAATAAATCCATTTTACCCTGTATAAAGCTTATGCAAGGTAAACTCATAAATTGTTTGCTTTCTATAACATTGATACAGAGACATGCACAGCTGTTTGCCCCCTGCCCCCAGGTATAATACATACTCTGGGTTAATAAATAAAAAGTGATTTTATGAAATACAAAAAGTAGGATTTAAATGGTTCCAAGTAGTAACAGACAGAACAAAGTGAATTACCAAGCAAAATAAAATAGAACACACAAGTCTATGCCTAATACAGTGAAGGGCATGCTTGTGTTCATTTTGGATAAAATGTGGTTTTCAGGGTGCTTATGCTAGCTGTTCATGTTATGTAACTTGTTTGTAAGTGCCATGTGCTATAAAATAGCAGGGAGGGGCTCCTGCTGGGGGACTTGCCTGATTTTTTGCAAAAGGGGCTCTCCTTTTGTACATATTGAATAAACCTTTTTAATTTAATCGAATCGCATCAAATTGAATCGCATCTAACCAAATCCCTTGATTTCTGCCCAGCATCTGACTCATTGGACCACAAAATCCCAACAACAGTAAGAGAGTGATTACAGATGAAAGCTCTCACCCTCAGAGATGTTCCAGTAAGCTTCTTTTACAGACTAGCCTCCTTCTAGTCTGGGTCCAGCAATCACTTACACCCCTGTGGTTACTGTCCGTTGTTCCAGTTTCTTTCAGGTATCTTTTGGGGGTGGAGAGGCTATCTCTTGAGCCAGCTGAAGACAAAATGGAGGGGTCTCCCAGTGGTTAAAATAGACTTTCTCTTTTGGGGGGACATGCCCCCATCCCCCTCTGTAGAATCCAGCTACAAAATGGAGTTTTGGAGTCACATGGGCAAGTCACATGTCCATATATGACTGAGTTCCTTACCAGCCAAGCCACATTCCTGGGGCAGCTCAGATGTGGATTAGTGTCTCCAAGTTCACTGTTGGCTTAAGTGTTTCTTGATTGGGCACTTACTGAGAATAGTTTTTTCCTCAGGAAGCTGACCAGCTGCTTCACTGAGACTATTTAAAATTAAACAAGTACATAGCCAATATTCGTATCTTTGAGTGGAAAAATGATACATGACTACAGATAAGATGAGTGTACTCAGTAGATCATAACCTTTGCAAGATATGTTACATGGCATATGTAGCTGTCATGAACATACAGCTAAGGGTAGCATAAAATCCCTCCTTTACCTGTAAAGGGTTAAGAAGCTCAAATAACCTGGTTGGCACCTGACCAAAAGGACCAATACAGGGAGAAGTGGCACAAGGGCCAGCAAACGGAGCTGTAAACGGGAGTTTGAGTGGAACTTCTGTTGGAGGGGAAGGTATTTGTAGCTATTTGTATTTGTAGGTGTATTTGTATGTGTGGAGGCTGGTAGGGGCAGTGTGCTGGGAAAGCAGCTGAGCCCTGATTAGGGGGCAGGGCTTCTCTGACTAGGGGTTCTATAAAGGTAGCCAGCCAGTCAGGCAGCCACATAGACAACTGCAGCGGCACAGGAACCAGCAAACAGAGCTGTAAATGGGAGTTTGAGTGGGAATTTGGGGGAAGAGTAAGAGAGGCAGGCAGAAGAACACACAGGCTACTTAAGGGAGTGTGCAGTGTTCTAGCAGTGTGTTGGTGCTTGTTGGGGGGTTGTTTTGCTGTGGGGGGGGTGGTGTTTTGGGTTGGTTTGTGTTTCCCAGATTTACAGGATTTAGGTGGGAAGCCTATGACAGATACAGAGGCAGCAGTTGTAGTGACCCAAGCAGTAGAAGACACAATGAAGATGACTGGATGTGGAAGCTGTGGCATGTACATGATCCTGGAGGGGGTACCTGAAAAGAGTTTTGTCTGCATGAAGTACTGCCTGATAGAGCTGATGGAAGAGAAGAGCCGAGGAGTGGAGATGCAGGTGGAAACTCTGGTTGAGTTTAGAAGGGGGTTCGAGCAGATGATGGAGCAAAGACATGATGAAGCTGAAGGGAAAAGCTCAGACTTGCAGATGGCAGTGGGACCGAGAACTCTGAGGGGAGACTGCTGGGTGAGGAAAGTGGACGGTGGAAGCATGTGACTAAGCAAACCAGGCAGAGGAAAAGACGGGCTAGTGAAGGAGCAATAGAGCTCAGGAACAGGTTTGTGGAGTTGGAAAATGAAGAAGGGGCACAGCAGGTGATTGCTGAAGGTGAGAGGGCAAGGAAGAAGAGAAGAGCAGCTAACCCTATAAGGAGAGGGGACAAGTCAATGGAGATGGCACCAAACATGAGCCCCAGGAGGATACGGGGTGGGTTGCAGAGGATTGCAAGGGTGAATAGGAATCGAGAGGCCTTGCAGCCAGAGAGAACAGGGGATAGACCGGAGAATCGCACAGTCACCAGGAAAAGGCAGGTCTACGTGATTGGGGACTCCTTACTGAGAAGAATAGACAGGCTGATCCAGAGAACAGAAGGGTTTGATGTCTGCCCAGTGCTAAGAAATGGGATGTGGACCTGAGGCTGAAGAGGATCCTAATGGGAGCAGGAAAGAATCTGCTAACTGTCCTTCATGTGGGAACGAATGATAAGGCTAGATTCTCGCTGGAAAGTATCAAGGGAGACTATGCCAGGCTGGGGAAGACACTTAAGGAAATCAAGGCTCAGGTAATCTTCAGTGGGATTCTGCCTGTTCCTGGAGAAGGGCAACAAAGGTATGACAAGATTATGGTAATCAACAGATGGCTCAGGAAGTGGTGCTATAAGGAGGACTTTGGGATGTATGGACACTGAGAGGCATTCATGGACAGAGGACAGTTGTCTCAGGATGGACTTCACCTGAGTAGGGAGGGAAATAGACTTCTAGGATGGAGGCTGGCACAACTAATTAAGAGAGCTTTAAACTAGGAATTGGGGGGAGATGCTTGGGAGATGTCCAATTAATCTCCACACCGGATTTCAACATTGAGAGGGAAGAAAACGAAACAAGAAAGGATACTAAGAACTACAGCCGTAAGAATACGACATCAGGATGCACGGCAATGTTAGCCCTCCAGCTCATAGAATCGGCAGACTGACAGGTGTCTCTACGGAAAGAGAAGTATTAAATGGGAGACAAATCAGATAATCAAGTTGGCAATATGCCCCAAAAACTGCTAGAGAGCACTTCAATTCTGGCCACAACTAGAGAATAAGGTGCATCCTGGTAAAGCAAAAAAAAACTTATAGGACCAGACTGTTCAATACGGAGAGAGATACTCGATTAGGCGCCCACCGTTCTAAGACCCGCAGTACACCTCATTAGAATGTAAATCTACACTACCTTCCTCCATAGTCCATTCTCTTACCACACCGACATATACGGAGAGAGATACTCGATTAGGCGCCCACCGTTCTAAGACCCGCAGTACACCTCATTAGAATGTAAATCTACACTACCTTCCTCCATAGTCCATTCTCTTACCACACCGACATATAGAGGGAAGAAAACGAAACAAGAAAGGATACTGTCGTGGGTAGGAGAATGGACATATGGAGGAAGGGTAGTGTAGATACAATTCTAAGAGGTGATACTGGCGGTAGAACGTCTGGGCCTAATCGAGTAAAGAATGTGAGTGAAGCCAAACAGCAAGAATTAAGATGTTTATACGAATGCGAGGAGCCTAGGTAACAAAATTGAGGAACTAGAGTTACTGGTGCAGGAAGTGAAACCGAATATTATAGGGATAACAGAAACATGGTGGAATAGTAGTCATGAGTGGAGTACAGGTATTGAAAGCTATGTGCTGTTTAGGAAAGAGAGAAATCAAGGCAAAGGTGGTGGAGTAGCACTGTATATCAATGATGAAGTTGACTGTAAAGAAATAAGAAGTGATGGAATGGATAAGACGGAGTCTGTCTGGGCAAAAATCACATTGGGGAAGAAAGCTACTAGAGCCTCCCCTGAGATAGTGCTTGGGGTGTGCTATAGACCACTGGGATCTGATTTGGATTTGGATAGAGACCTTTTAATTTTTTTAATGAAGTAAATACTAATGGGAATTGTGTCATCATGGGAGAATTCAACTTCCCAGATATAGACTGGAGGACAAGTGCTAGTAATAATATAGGGCTCACATTTTCCTAGATGCTATAGCTGATGGATTCTTTCACCAAGTAGTTGCTGAACCGACAGGAGGGGACGCCATTTTAGATTTGGTTTTGGTGAGTAGTGAGGACCTCATAGAAGAAATGATTGTAGGGGACAACTTTGGTTCAACCGATCATGAGCTAATTCAGTTTAAAATAATTGGAAGGATAAACAAAAATAGATCTGTGATTTCAAAAGGGCTAATGTTAAAGAATTAAGGAAATTAGTTAGGGAAGTGGATTGGACTAAAGAACTTGGGGATCTAAAGGTGGAGGAAGCCTGGAATTACTTCATGTCAAAGTTGCAGAAACTACCATAAGCCTGCATCCCAAGGAAGGGGTAAAAAATCATAGGCAGGAATTGTAGACCAAGCTAGATAAGCAAGCATCTCAGAGAGGTGATTAAGAAAAAGCAGAAAGCCTACAAGGAGTTGAAGATGGGAGTGATCAGCAAGAAAAGCTACCGTATTGAGGTCAGAACGTGTAGGGACAAAGTTAGAAAGGCCAAAAGCCATGTAGAGTTGGACCTTGCAAAGGGAATTAAAATCAATAGTAAAAAGTTCTATAGCCCTATAAATAAGAAGAAAACAAAGAAAGAAGAAGTGGAACCACTAAACACTGAGGATGGAGTGGAGGTTAAGGATAATCTAATCTAGGCATGCCCCAATATCTAAACAAATACTTTAGCCTCATTAAACACTGAGGCAATGAGGAGCTTAGGGATAACGGTAGGCTGACAAATAGGAATGAGGATATGGCGGTAGATATTACCACATCCAAGGTAGAAACCAAACTCAAACAGCTTAATGGGACGAAATCAGGAGGCCCAGATAATCTTCATCCAAGAATATTAAAAGAACTGGCACATGAAATTGCAAGCCCATTAGCAAAAAAATTTAATGAATCTGTAAACTCAAGTGTTGTACCGTATGACTGGAAAATTGCTAACATAGTTCCTATCTTTAAGAAAGGGGGAAAAAGGGTGATCCAAGTAATACAGGCTTGTTAGTTTGACATCTGTGTATGCAAGGTCTTGGAAAAAAATTTGAAGGAAAAAGTAGTCAAGGACATTGGAGTCAATGGTAATTGGGACAAAAACAACATGGGTTTTACAAAGGTAGAAATCATGCCAAACCAACCTGATCTCCTTCTTTGAGAAAGTAACAGATTTTTTAGACAAAGGAAATGGCAGTGATCTAATTTACCTTGATTTCAGTCAGGCATTCGATACAGATTCCACAGGGGAATTATTAGCTAAATTGGAAAAGATGGGGATCAATATGAAAATTGAAAGGTGGATAAGGAACTGGTTAAAGGGAGACTACAACAGGTTGTACTGAAAGGTTGAATTGTCGGCTGGAGGGAGTTACTAGTGAGTTCCTCAGGGATTGGTTTTGGACCAATCTTATTTAATCTTTTTTATTACTGACCTTCGCACAAAAATAGTGGGAAAGTGCTAATAAAGTTTGCGGATGACACAAAGCTGGGAGTGTTACCAATACAGAGAAGGACTGGGATATCATACAGGAGATCTGAATGACCTTATAAACTGAGTAATAGTAATAGGATGAAATTTAATTAGTGAAAAGTGCAAAGTCATGCGTTTAGGGATTAATAAGAAAAATTTTTGTTATAAGCTGGGAGGGCATAAGTTGGAAGCAACAGATGGGAGAAGGACCTCAGAGTGTTGGTTGATCAGAGGTGAAATGAGCCACCAATGTGATATGGCTGTGAAAAAAGCTAATGCAGTCTTGGGATGCATCAGGTGAGGTATTTGCAGTAGAGATAAGGAGGTGTTAGTACTGTTATACAAGGCAATGGTGAGGACCTCATCTGAAATACTGTGTGCAGTTCTGGTCCCCATGTTTAGGAAGGATGAATTCAAAATTGGAACAGGTTCAGAGAAGGGCTAACTGGATGATCGAGAACGGAAAACCTCTCTTATGAAAGGAGGACTGAAAGAGCTTGGCTTGTTTAGCTCTAACAAAAGAAGCTGAGGAGAGATATGATTGCTCTCAAAAATATATCAGAGGAATAAATACCAGGGAGAGAGAGGAATTATTTAAGCTCAGTACCAATGTGGACACAATGAACAAATGGATATAAACTGCTTTAGAAGTTAGACTTGAAATTAGATGAAGTTTCTGAGCCTCAGTAGAATGACATTCTGGAACAGCCTTCCAAGGGGAGTAGTGGGGGCAAAAGACATATCTGGCTTCAAGACTAAGCTTGATAAGTTTATGGAGAGGATGGTATAATGGGATAGCCTAATTTTAGCAATTAATTCAACTTTGACTACTAGCGGTAAATATGTCCAATGGCTTTTGATGGGATGTTAGATAGGGTGGGATATGAGTTACTACAAAGAATTCTTTCCTTGGTTTCGGGCTGGTGAGTCTTGCGCACATACTAACGGTTTAGCTGATCACCATATTTGGGGTCGGGAAGGAATTTTTCTCCAGGGCAGATTGGCAGCATGGGGCATGGGTCACTTGCTGCAAGGTTCTCTGCACCATGAAGTCTTTAAAACATGATTTGAGGATTTCAATGGCTCAAAAGAAGGATTGATACAGGAGTGGGTGGGTGAGGTTCTGTGGCCTGAATTGTGCAGGAGGTCAGATTCGATGATCATAATGGTCTCTTCTGACCTTAAATCTATGATTCAAATCTGTGGGGGAGGGTTTTTTGCTTTGTGCTTGGTGGGTTGTTCTCTCTGAGACAAAGAGAGAGACCAAGCAAGTAATCCAGCTCCTACAGAAATGATATATCTAATATTACAGAAATAGTAAGTAATAACAAGGAAATGCAGTAGATTATCTTTTGTTTTAGTTTGTGGATTTTCCCTGTGCTAAGAGAGAGGTTTCTTCCTGATTTTTTTGGTAATTTTCAAGTTTTGCCAACAGGGGAATCGTCTGTGTTGTAAAACTTATTACTCTGTAAAATTACATTGCATCCAGATTTTACAGAGATGGAGCTTTTATTTTTTTCTCTATAATAAAGTGCTGTTTTTAACAATCTGATTGGGTTTTCAGAGTTCCAAAAACCCAAGAGTCTGGTCTGTGCTCACCTTGGTTATCTATTTCGTTGGTATATTATAACCAAGCCTTCCCAGGAAAGGGGATGAAGGGGTTAGAGGAGATATTTTGAGGAAAAAGACACCAAGTGGTCCTTTTACTGAATCTTTCTTTAACTCACTTGGTAGTGGGAGCGATACCATCCCAGAGAAAGGAATTTATGCCTTGGGGAAGTTTATACCCTCAGCTGGAAGAATATAAGCTAAGAGAGTCTTTCAGATGCGACCACACATCCATACTCCAGAGTTCAGAGTGCAGAGGGAACCCTGAGAGTAGAATAAAATATATTCTAGTCATGTCATATTTATACCCATAAGCATATTTCCATAAGGCATTATGAGGTGCAATATCACACCCCTCATGCACCCCAGGGATGTGAATAATTCTGTATTTGAGTGGCATTCCCTCCTGGCCAATGAACTTGGTGTAGACTAGCAGGGAGGGAGGGAGGAAAAAAAGGGATTGCGCTCTAGTGACAGCTCAGCAAGAAAGGCCCAGGTCCACCACTAGAGCAGAGCAGAGCAGGCTGGAGAATATGCATATGAATCTGACTACATTTCCCATGCTCTTCCATTTGAGGTAATTTCCCCAAGCTATCTCTAGCCTCCCAGTCAGCGCAAGGGGGAGAAGAGCTTTGAGCTCCGAAAGGGCAGACTTTTTGAGAGGCCAAGCAAGGAGAGGGATGGAGGCCACTGAAGGATCTCAGCCGGCTGACTGTCCATGGCTTCAAAAGGAAGGGAAAGAGAAGGTCCTGTTGCTCCCTTGCCTCTGGATAATGCAGGCATTGATCCCACTGCTTCTTGCAAGCCCCATACCGGCTACTCCGTGTATGGGATGGACAGGGTGGCTTCTGTTCTTATGGCTGAAAGCTAGGGCTGGCAGAGGCCAAAACCAGATGGGCTGGGAGCAGGCAAGAGCCCTGGTGGGCGAAGGGACCGGCCTGCGCAGGCGCTGGGCAGGACGAGGCTCCGGACACCTCCTTTCCTCTCCTGGCTCCACCAGCTGCCTGAAAGGGACTTGGGCCCGGGGAGGAGAAGGCTGAGCCTGGCCAGCTGCCTTCCGGGCTCCTAGGAGACGAGGCTTGAGCTGCCCGCCCGGGAAGCCAAAATCGCGGGCCTGCCGGCTCGCCCCCATTGGCCACAGGGGGTTGACCTGATGGCCCCAATTCTTGCTGGCCGCCAGCTCCGCCCAAATGGACCTGAGACCGCATCCCGCTCCCCAGCCCAAGCCACAGAGGAAGGCTTAATACTCGGCATCGCAACCTAGGCCACAGGCGTCACACTCCGCCTGCACAGGGTGACCTTTGGGACTTCCCTGGACCCCATCCTCCCACCGCCCACGCCAGACCCCGCAAGCCCACGCTCCAGCCCACACCTCAGACACGAAGGAGCACAACGACCACTCCCACCAGGGGCACCACCACTCTAAATCAGCTTCGCTTGCTTTCTCTTCTCCCCCTTTCCTCCCAAATTCTGCACACCTCACTGTAGCCGGCCCTGGGACACAGGGAAGACGCAGGCACGGCACTCTGACTAGCGGAAGCCAAACGCCCATACCGAGAGTTTAGCACAGGCTCTTGAGGCACTGGAGGAAACCCATGCAGACGCACTGACGGAGCTAAGCTTTACGTCCAAGGGCCCCACCTGTGCAGAAAGCCAACTTTCTTGTGAAAAAGACTCCTCTTTCGGCTCACCTTCCAACCTTTCCAATGCCTCCAAATGGGAAAACACACACACTGAAACACCCAAACGGTCCTAACGCTCCCAGTCCAAAAAGAAAAGGAAGGAAAAGAGTTCTAAATGGCCACCCTGCCAGAATGCTACCGCTCCGCAAGGGAAAACCCTGGGAGGGACATTACACACAAAAGGGACATAGACAGCTGCCCAAATTGAGATGATGTGGAAAGCTACAGCCCCATCGCTACTCCTACTCTACACACTTCCTGCAACACCTGATGAACGTCCAGGTGCTTTTCGCATCCAAGCCCACACCAGGGGAACCCCTTGAGAAGCTTCCCGTGGCTTGCCTACTTCAGCTGGTCAGAGTGTGGCACTCAGGGAGGCAAGATGGTGCAGAGGAGCCCCTGGGTGGCTGTTGGCCTGGGGATAATGTATTTTGATCCATCCATTTCATAATGAAGGACTCACCATCCCTGTGTCTTCCGCTTTCTCCTTCCAAAATGGTCACATAAGGAGCTACTTCCTGTACTCTGGCTTGGTCAGTTGTTATAAATATAAGAGTGAAATAAAAATTATAAAATTCATAGATCAATCAAAATACTTATAAACACAGTTTGAAATAATAAAGTTAGAGTGAATATTTGTGCATTGTAGAAAGTGCCAGAACGTAAGAGAAAACAAATTAACACAATTACGTGTTTTAGGATTTGATTTTAAAGACTCTACATGTGTGTGTTGACACAGATACACTGACTATTTGTGTGTGTAGAGACACACTCTCTCTGTCTTTCTCTGTGTGTAATGCCACTTATACTATGTGATTTCTGTGTGTACTGACACACGCAGACTCTATGTGTGTATTTGTGTAGAAATAGTGTGTGTTTGTGTGTGTGTAGAGACACATATACTGAGTGTGTGTGTTATAGTGGACAGAGACAGACAGAGATTGTGTGTTCTGGGGAAATGTCTGAAAGACCACATGTTGTCTCCTTAAGGTAACGACACTCAATTCGTCCGGAGCAGTTTTCAGACCTCAAACCCTTGGGTCTCTCTCCTCTCATCTACTAGGTTGCAGGTGTAGGGGGACACTCTGACATCAGAACCCCGTTTCTGCCCCTCTGCACAGCCAGCAGGAGCTGCATGGGCTTCAAGGCAGAGGGCAGGAAGTGTCTGCATAGCAGTGCGGGAGGGACACCTGAATACACTTCATCAGTAAGATGTGAAAGGCTCAACTAATCATCTTTGTGGCACTTCAGTCACTCTTGGGCATTGCTCCAGTGTGCAGCTTAAAGGGAACACATAGCACTACCCCGCAAAAATTACCTAGCTACCACCACCACTCCCTTTTGGGTCTGGACCCCTAATTTGAGACAGTCTGGTCTCCCCTGTGAAATCTTCTGTTTTGTTTGCTTTTTCCCTATACTATACAGATTTCATGGTCTGTGATGTGTTTTTCATGGCCATGAATTTGGTAGGGCTCTACTAATTAGGGTGCCCATTTCCCTGACATTCAGTTGGAATGCGACAGCCACTTCTATAAACAGAAGGCACAGCTCCCATGATGAAACAGAGAGCGACAATTACAATGTAGCATTTGCTGTTTGCTAAGGCCCAAATGCCAATTCTGATGGAAACCAAGGAAGAGATCTTCACATGTAGAGTTCTACTTCTTTGATTCATCCTGTCCCTCACTAAACCTTCCTCTCGTTTGTTGAGTCTCCAATTTCCACCAGTGATTCAGGGAGCAAGCGGAACCTTGGTTCTGCCTCTCAGTGCACCAACCAGTGTAGCTTTAGCTAGCGTGGTGGCTGTTATAATTTGCTGCTGGCCTATGGCATCACAAATTGATCCTCACACTGAGACCCTGTGCTGGTCCAAGTTCAGTGGGTGTTGCACAGCCATTCTCTAACCTTGTAAGATGTGAGCAATCAGTATGCTGGAAAGTTGTTCATACAAATGATATGGCAGATATTTCAAACTATATTTGCATAGATCAATCCGTGAGCACTTTGCAAGGGGAACAAAGTCTTTATTCACAAACAGTTAGTTTGACCGTCTTGCCCATCTGATACATTAATATCATACACTTTTATCTTGTCAGCAGCTTAATCTACTGTTTTATTTTGACAGGCGTCATACTTGCCTAGGAGTTCTACATGTGTTGTGATGGAAATTATGCAGGGCAGGTCACAAGCGCCAGAAATCCAAGCACATATTAATTGGGACTCCAGAAAAATCATAATTTGACAGGAATCAGATGGGTTTGTTTACCTTTCCCTGAGGACTCTGAGAGCAATGCATCCTATCAGGGTCTGGAGTGGTGCACACCCTCTTGGGAATCAGATACACATGTATCCTGCCAGCATTTATGAGTTTGTTTAGCATGAAATACAACCCCCACTCTACTGTCTATTTCTCTTGCCAAAAAATGTCATAGGTTTGCCCTATTGATAATTCTTCCCTATGTCTGTGTTGCTAGCAATTAAATAGGGATGTCCTATTTCCTGTGGGAAACGTAATCCCCATATGCTTGTCATGCCAGGAATGAACCCTAGGCCCTTTGTCCTGCCAAGACTCTTTTGGGTGTCCCTTGCCAGAAATTCAATGTGTATGTTCTTTCTGCCAAGAATGTCATCCCCTATGGTGTTCCAGTGAGAACTCTAAGCTCTGCATCTGTCATGCCAGTGATGCTGAAGCTGTGTTTTGCCAAATTCAAATATATACGTTTGTCCTGTTCAGGACTGAACCCTTTAAAAAAAATGCCCTGTGTGTAATCCTATAGTCTGTATCTGCCATAGACATTAACAGAAATCTCCATGTTGCATCCATGTCCCTACCAAATTCAGGCAAGTTGGCCACCATCAAAGGGTTAACATTCATTTTACAATAAACATATTCAATGTGAAAAATTCAGTTGCCATTGTCCTTGTGATCAAGGGTTGTTACGAATGAATTGGAAAAACAGGCAAACACTATCATGCTTGGAGATTATCATCAGATCTGTCCAGCCACTACGGCATCAACAACCTTTTCAGCTACATATGCTCACAGCACTGTCTCAGAAATTTACAAAGATTCTCTGATTGATGCTGATGAAGGGTGTCCTGGGTCAATTTTATTTTCCTGATTATTTTTTGAGAAATGCATAAAAATAATAATACATGTCAGCCTGGTTCAGATGCTGTTGAGAATGTGTGTCCTGTACCAATTCCCCAAATAATGGTATATTAAAGAGTGAAGGCCTCATCCACCACTACGTTAGTCCAGTCTTACACTGGTGTAAGTCTTCTGAAATCAGTGGAGTTACACTGGCTTGACAGTAGGGAAAAACAGTAGTGAATTGGGCCCTGGAATTTTAAAGTTGAAATTTTAATCACACAAAGGTCAGAAAAATCAAAGGTTTATGTATCAAATATAGTTCTATCCTCTGATGTGTACACATAATGGAACACATATTAGTTGTTGGTTTAAATGTGTGTGTGATGGGTGGTGGTGGTGGCCTGTGATATACAGCAGGTCAAACTAGATGATCTGCTGGGGCCCTCTAGCCTTAAACTCTGTGACTCCATATGCATATCCCAACCTAGATCTTTCCTGGATAAGATCAAGATGATGTTTTGGGTTGCTCCAAAATTGCCTGAGCAACAAAGTGAAGCAACATAATAGGACGGGCGCCTAATTTGACAAATAACACAGGTGAGTTCTGATTTGAGGAGGGGTCCAAATTCTCCTTACATGTGCCTGGTTTTATTTTGCTAGTTTAAACAAAGCAAAAGGAAGTATTTCTTCACACAATGTGAAACTGTGGAACTCTTTGTCAGAGGATGTTGTGAAGTCCAAGGCTATAACAGGGTTCAAAAAAGAACTAGATAAGTTCATGCAGGATAGGTCCATCAACGGCTATTAACCAGGATAAGCAGACATGAAAAACCATGTTCTGGGTGTCCCTAGCCTCTGATTGCCAGAATCTGGGAATGGGCAACAGGGAATGGATCACTTGATGATTACCTGTTTACCTGAAACATGGTAAAGGAAAGGAAGTGATAGCCATTGATGCAGGCACAAATATGGGGAGACAGAACAAAATGACAAAAGAGGAACAGGATTAAAAGTGGCATGGTGTCTAGAAACACCAAGGAATGTAAAAGTTCATCATAGGCAGTAATCCATCTGCTAAGCAACATGGTACTGTGAACACACCACTGTGATGCTCCTCTTTCTGCACAGGCTTCCTACTGAATACAGAGTCCAAAGCCGTCCATAAGGTTAGCTCTAGTTAGTTGAGAGATCACCTCTCCTTCCACAACCATGACCACACACCATGACTATAACCTAGTGTAACAATGAAACTATCTACCAGCAGGGGGAAGATGGTGGGTGTAGGAGACAGAACTTTCACAGAGCTGAACCTAGACTACTATGGCACTTGTTCCTGCAAGAGAGAAGAATAACTTCAGGTGTAAACACATTGAGACCTAAATTCAAACCTCATTTCTTTGATTAAGTTTTTCTCAGTAAGTCCTTCTCACACACAATCAACCAGTGAATCATTACTAATCCTACAAACTAATCAAACTATGTCCTCTGCAGGCTGGGAAGAGAGATAGAGATAGAGATTGAAGGTTATTGCTATTTCAAGTTTTAAGTACAATAGAACCTCAGAGTTATTAACACCACAGCTATGAACTGATTGGTCAACCACACACCTCATTTGGAACTGGATGTACACAAAGGGGGAAACCTGGAGGAAGGGATGGAACTTGGAGAATGCGGGGTTTGTAATGGCAGGGAGAAAGGAGAAAGTAATTGGAACTGGAAGGTGGGGGAATCAAATCATTGCCTTAAGTGTCCTAATGAAACCCTTATATCTGAGGTGTGTAGGAAAAGAGAACACCAGAAGACAATTCAAGGAGGAGGATGCAACAGGGGAAATAAGCAGCAGAAGAAAGTAGGGCAGTTGGCTGAATTTTTAAAGTGCCTGTATACAAAGCGAGGAGCCTGGGAAACAAGAAGGAGATTAGTAGTACTGCAGCAACACAGGGAATTACGATGTTATTGCATAACTGAGACATGGTGGGATAGCTCGCATACCTGGAGCACTGCCATGGATGGGTTGATAGCTGTTCAGAGAAGGAGGCAGGGGCGAAGAGGGGGAGTGATAGCGCTGTATGTAAACGAGCTGTAAATGCTCAGAGCTCCACTACGAAACTGGAAATGAACCAGTTGAAAGTCTTGGGTTAATTTTAGAGGCAGTCACAAGGGAATGTTGATGGTGGGTGTCTGCTAACAGACACCAGAGCCAGAAAAAGAGGTGATTAGGCTTTTACCAGACAACTAAGCAGAGTCGTAGATACAGGCCCTGTTTCTCATGGAGGAGTTTCATATTATCCTGATATCTGCTGGGAAGAAATACAGCAGTGCACAGGCAAATCGAAGTTTTTGGAGATCGCTGAGACAAACTTTCCTGGTACAAATGCTGGTGGAAACCAAGAGGGGCCTTGCGCCCTCGAACCCCCTGCCACAAAACAAGAAGAGTTGATCGGGAAAGTAAGGGTGAAGCACAACCTGGGCAAGGCTAGTGATCAAGACATGGTAAGTTCAGAACCTGTCAAAAGGAAGGAAGGAGAGCAAGCGAGAAACGCAAACCCTGGATTTCAGAAAAGCGATTTTACTCCTTAGAGAAATGAATTGGGACAGGATGCCCTGGGAACGCTGGAACTGAAGGGATGGTATCCAGGAGAGCTGCAGTTTTTTAAAGAAAGCTCATGCTAAGAGCCACAGAAAATACCATACCGATGTGCAGAAAGAACACAAGCGTAGATAAGTGCCCAGCAATGGCTTAACAGGAACTCCAGGTGGTTGAGCTGAAAGCAAAAGAAGGAAAGCTTACAAAAAAATGGAGAGCTTGGACTAGATGACTGGGAGGTCCATATAAGATTATTGCTCGGCCTGCAGGGATAGAATCAGAAAGCCAATAGGGGCAATTTGAGTTGAAAACTACAAGGGATGTGAAAGGAATATAGAGAAGGGTTTACAAGTATGTGTAAAGCAACAAGAAGAGGATAGGGATGTGTAGGTCGCCTTACTCAATGAGGCAGGTGATCTCTAGTGTGAAGATATGGAAAAGGATGAAGTACTCAATCCTCTTCAATTCAGTCTTACGGGCAGATTCAAAACTCCCAGACTACTGACCTGGGGACGCAGAGAGGAAGAGGAGAGCAGCCAACTGTGATAGAAGGATCAGGTTAGGGACTACTTAAAAGACTCTATTAAACGTGCACAAGTATATGGAGACCATAACGAACTGCATCGAGGGTGCTGAGGGATTAGCTGATGTGATGCAGAGCCGTTTGACCATTATCTCTTTGAAAATTCATGGCATACAGAGAGGTCCCAGAGGACTGGAAAGAAGCAAAATATAGAACCGTATCTTTAAGAAAGGGAAAATAGAAAATCCAGGAATACATACCAATCAGTCTCACCATCAATCCCTGGAAAAAATCATGGAGACAAGGTGCCTGAAGGAATCCATCCGAAACACTTAAGAGGAAAACCAAGGTGAATCAAACAGTCAGCATGGGATCACCAAGGGTAAATCATGCCTGACCAACCTGAATTGCTCTACGATTGAGATGACTGGACTGTGGAGTGGGGCAAAGCTGTTGATGTTGTAACCTTGACTTTAGTAAGGCTTTGACACGGGTTTCCCACAGCAATCTCTCAAGCAAACTAAGGAAGATGGTTGGAAGAATGGACTGTGAAGTGAATAGAAAATTGGTTGAATCAACGGCTCAGCCGTAGGTTCAATGGCACACTATCAGTTGGCAACCCAGTAACAAGTGGTTGCCCCAGGGTCGTCGTTAGGGCCGTTTCTATTCAATGTCTTCATTTAAATGACTTGATATGAAAAGCTTGCACTTAAGTGAAATTTGCAGAGACACCGAAGTTGGGGGGAGTGGTGGACCAAGCGCTGGAGGGCAGGATAGGATCAGGAGAGCTTAGACAAATGAGAAATGGCCATCAAGAACCTCATGAAGTAACAAGGGACAACTCCAAAGTCCTGCACTTAGGACAAAAAACCCCATGCACTTGCCTACAGGCTGTGGACTGTTTGGCGTTAGTAGCAGTGCTGAAGAAATATGGATCCCCTTGGGGTCTACAGATCATGAAATGGAAAAGCCTTGAAGGCATTAGAGCCATCACAGTGTGCGCTACTTGCTAATCCAAAACGGAAGCTAATAGCATACTGGCTGTAATTAGTAAGGTAGTGTTGCCAGTAGATCGAGGATTGATTATTCCCCTCTATCGCACGGTGAGGCCGCATCTGGAAGATTTGTCCAGTTTGGGCGCACACTACTACAAAAAGACGTGGAAACAATTTGGAGAGAGTCCAGCGAGGGCAACAAAAAAGATTAGAGGACCAGCAATGACTATGAAGAGAGACTGAAGGAACTGGGCTTATTTAGCCCTGCAGAAAGAGAAGCTAAGGGGGATTTGATAGCAAACCTTCACTACTTGAAAGGGATGCTCCCAAGGAGAGGAAGCTAGCTGTTCTCAGTGGTGACGGAGGACAGAAAACAAATGAGCATGGTTTAAGTTGCAGTCTGTGAAAGTCAAAGCTGGATATTAGAAAAAAACTTTTCCTGATAGGAGAGTGTGTAAGGATTGGGAAAGTTACCCTAGGGAGGTGATAGAATCTCCACTTTAGAAGCTATTTAAAGTCCGGCTGACCGCACCCTGGCTGGATTGAATTTAGGGAAAATTGTCCTGCCTTTAGGCAGGTTGGTACTAGATGACCTCATAGCCCTTCAACCTTTGATCATGATTCTATGATAATCAGGCAAGCAGAGACCAAAAAACAAATACAGTACAGTAACTGTGCTAAACATGAAGATACTAAAAAAAGGGAAATTAAAAAAAAAAAGGTTGACAAGGTTAAGGAGAACTGTTTCTGTGCGTGTTGTTTAAATTAAAAGTTTAAAGCAGCATTTGTTCTTCTGCATACTAAAGTTCAAAAGATTCATTAATCCATGTTCAGTTGTGAACTTTTAAAGAACACTAAGTTGTTCAGAGTTACTAAACATATGAGAAGTTATGAACAACCTCATGTCCCTAAGTGGTGTTGTAAACTCTGAATCTACAATAAGTAAAACTAAGTTAGACATTAAAAGTTGCAAGTCCAAACACTAAAAGTTTAGTGAAATACCATTGTCATAAACATACACAAGAGAGCATAAAATCTCTCCTGGCAGCGTACTGAATCCTTAACTGTAAGGGGTTAAGGCTAATAACCTGATCTGGCACCTGATCAAAAGGACCAATAAGAAAAGAAGATACTTTCAAATCTTGGGGGGCAGGGGGATGTTGTTTGTGCTCTTTTTGTTGTTCCCTCTCTGGATGGAGAGAGAGACCAGGAAGGAAAAACATCTCCTGAAAACATACCTGACATGAGCATTTAAGAATACAAAAATTGTAAGTAAGGGCAAGGAAATGCATTAGATTATCTTTTGTTTTAGCTTGTGAATTTTCCCTATGATAAGAGGGAGTTTTATTCCTGTTTTTTGTAACTTTGAAGCTGAGCCTAGACGGAAATCCTCTGTGCTTTAAATCTTTTTAGTACTCTGTAAAGTTATCTTCCATCCTGATTTTTGCAGGTGTGATTCTTTTACTTTTACTTTAAATAAAATTCTTCTTTTAAGAACCTAATTGATTTTCAGTGTCCTAAAAAACAAGGGGTTTGATCTGTGCTCACATTGTAACCAATTGGTTGGTATATTATTCTCAAGCCTCTCCAGGAAAGGGAGTGAGGGGTTTGGGGAATATTTTGGGGAACAAGGGACTCCAAGTGACCCTTTTCCTGAATTTTTGTCTAAATCACTTGGTGGTGGCAGCAATGTCGTCCAAGGACAAGGAAAGGATTTGTGCCTTGGGAAAATTTTTAACCTAAGCCAATAAAAATAAGCTTAGGAGGTCTTTCGTGTGGGTCCCCACCTCTGTACCCCAGAGTTCAGAGTCTGGAGGGAACCCTGACAGCCATAATTAAGAGTACTTGTCCAACTTTAATTCTGCTGTCCCTCTTGTACTTATGCATTATGATATAGAGCCAGCTGCTCAGCTAGTGTAATCATAAGTGGCTAAGAATCTGCCTCACAGAGTTTAATTATATAAATACATACTATTTTTCCAACATGGCTTGTAAGCAGGGTTTGAACTCAGACCCTTTCACAGCATAGACCTCTTCCAACTGAGTTAAATAAGCAGCTAGTAACAGAAGCAGGGTATCAACACCTAATTAAGCCTTAAGAAGCTTACACTTTGTCAGTGGATTGTGCAGCTATTTGTGAGTCAGCAATGAAACATTGGTCATCAAGACTTATGGGTTTTATTCCTGGCTCTGGTAGAAGACTGTGGGTTAGTTGTCAGAGTAGTGGTGATACATAGCACAGCCAAGCACACACTTTTGGCACATTAATTCTGAAAGACAGAGTGGCAAATTAGATGGGAATTGGCTCAGTCGTATTAAAGATCTGGATTATACTCCCAATTCTACATGTAGTGACCTTATGCAACCTTTTAGTTACATTATTTGTGAAATGGGAACAATACCTGCTTGCCTCCTTGTTTAGAGTAGGGGTAAGAGGCTTTGATCTATAATAAGGGTTGTGAATTGCAGAGACATATTAATACCAGTTAGTGGAAGACATTACACTAGAACATGTAATCTTCCAGTCTGGTGCACCAAATGGTGTATTGGGCAGGGAGTCACTCTCAATATAGATATGGGTCTCTGTGTGTGACATTTCACTTGAGATACATGCAGTCATACCATGGCTGCAAAATATACAAATGTCCTCCTAGATGATTAACAATTGACAAATCTACTAGAAAGAGGCAGAAGAAAGGAAAGGTAAAGAGGAAGAAATTCTTGGAAGGGAAGTGGTGTGCAGGAGGTGCAGAGAACATTCTTAGGCTGAATGAAAGAAGTACCACCATTTTTGTGCATAAAGTTGCCCATAAATACAAACTTCGTCTCTTTTGCAGTCATTTCTTGGAGGGAAATTAAAGATGAAATGCAACGCTTTGTATACCTGGAGTAAGCCCATAAAAATCCACAACCCTCTGATACTCACTGGAAAGAAATTAAATCTTTGGATCACACCTATAACCCCCTTTCTTAACATCTTGCTCAGAGAAGCCAAGGCATACTTAACTCTGTCCCAACTCATACACATCTAATTAAAGAACATGCAGAAGCTCCTGCAAAGTATGAAATCATCGCACCTTAGACTTTGGACTTAACTGGTCTCAAATAAAACGACTAACAAATTTGATTTTTCTGCCACTAAGCAAGAGAATGGTACATTGTCTATCTCCTTATATCTGCAGCAAATACAGACCCATCCTTTCCCCAGAGTAAGTCCCAGAGAAAGCTTAAAGAAGAAAAAAACTCTGTTTTCCTAATAGGAGTTAGGAGAAAAGCTAGCCCTAGCAGGCTTAATTTGCATATCATAATTTCACCCCAGTTCAGTTTTACGCAGGGTTTTATGCTCTATTGTTTGGAATTTGTGTATGTTCTGTTTTTGGAAATGATATTAACAGATGTGTGTAAATAGAGAAAGTGTAGAAATTTTGAAAGGTATAGCCTGGGGAAAGTGGATCATCCTGAGTGGATAGGTAGTGGATTCTAAGTGGGTAGTTAACCCAGCTTTATTATGAGGATCACAGACTTTGTCAGCAATATCAAATATGCTTTGGATGACAGTCTATTTTCTATCCAAAGGATCACATTTTAGGTTTTTTCTAAGGATTCTGAACTCTGTCTAAAGAATAACGTGAGATTAGTCCTATTGGTAATAGAGTTGCTAAAAATACTTCTGCAGAGCTGGCTTGGCAGATGCAGGCCTAAATAAACAAGATCTAGTGGAATTGTCTTCACGGGACATGCTGAGGATAGAATTGGTGAGTGAGGTTTAGGTAAGTAGGGATTGTTTTGAGAATAAGAGTTCTGGGCCCTAATGAGTCAAGCAATTAATAACTGCAATGGTGGGATCTGCCATATACTAATACACTATTTAGTTTTTCCTAATTTCACTTTAAGTAAATAAATGTTTCTTTTAGTTTGTCCCCAATAAAACATGTTTGTAGTTTCATATTCCCAAGGGCTCCTGAGTGCTCAAGAGCAGGAAAGAAACTCCTCTAAAAGTAGTTTAAATTAGTTTGTGAACCATGGGACTGGATGAGGTTTTAGATCAGGGCTGGAGTTAATTGCTGTTTTGACAAAAGGGCTGGGATTCAGAACCTGAGAGGGAGTTTGCGGTGGAGGGCAGACTGAAATCTGATAAGGAGCTGAGGACTCTGGGATTGGCTGGGTACAGAGCCTGGGACTGGAATTAGTGGGAAGGGGAATGGGGATGGTAGGGGATAGATCTGCTGAAGAGCCAGGGTTCAAGGTGAGAACTGGGGCTGGCTGTGCAAAGATACTGGGGCTAAGGGTGAGAAATTGGGACTCAGATGGGAAGCCCTCAGGGGGTAGACTTAGGTCTGGCCTGGAAACCTAAGCAGTAGAGATTGGCAGTGGCTAGGTGAGGAGAATGGGACTGGGACAAGGAGTCATGGTGATGAAGGAACAGGTTGGAGGGAATGGGACAGAAGGGGGTAAAGTTTGGGGGGAGGGATGGGAAGAAGTATCTGTGCCCCCCCCCCGAATATATTCATCTCAAGAGCCTAGAATGGAACCCAAGATTCTTGAGTCTCACCATTCCTCAGCTGTTGGTAAAACCCACTGTGAAAGTATGTGCCTGATTCCCCCTCCAGTGCTGGTCCACAGAGAAGATGTCAACCTATTACTGCTGTCCATTACACTGTTAACTCAAGTGGCAGAGGTCTGGGTGGGGGATTTAAAGGTTTATTTCTGATGATGAATCAAGTGGGTGTCAATGTAATGCCTCATAATGGGATTTCTGTTTTTTCAGTTTGTTTGTTTGTTGAAAACCTAGGAAAATTACACACAAATTAAGTTAAAAGAACATTTAATGTTGCAAAGCCAAGCACTCCAAAATTATTAAATGCCCATGCAACCTTCATTTGCCCCCCTTGTGTGTATGCATTATGATACAGTCTTTAGTTACATGATCATATGTAAATATGTGTGATGCTTTCAATGGTGATGGAATAGCAACCAACCTTAGGGCAGACTGTTAAAACTCAGGGCACAAACCTCACATTGATTGTGTGTTCTAAACTTACATGTCACCAACCAACAGCACCAAGTACAAACACCTCAGGCACATTAACAGCCTTGAACGGAGTCACAGACAGTCCTTTTGGGTCCTCCAGTTTGTCTTGCCACCCAGGTAAGTGTAGCTCTGTAACAGATGGCCCGTTATGCAAAGAATCACAGCAATATTCAGGTTACTCCTAATCCTGAAGGAGCAGTCACGTAGTCCAGGTCAATTACGCTTTAGGTCTCACACCAAAGACAACTCTTGTAGCCTATCCTATAGTAAACGATATGAAGCTTTATTAAATATGAAAAGGAAATTAGAGAGTTATTTACAAGGTTAAAACAAGCAAACATAGATACATAAATGACTTTCAGAAGATAATTTAGGCTTCCATAATCAGCAAGTTCTATTTGCCCTTTAGGGCTAATCCAGGCTAAGCAGCCGGGATCTCTGGTTTATGCCTTGAAATACCTTCCCCCACAGAGTCCAAGCAGCATAGATATTCTTAATTCCTTTAATCTGGGAGTTCTATCCCACTCCAGTCATGTGCTCTGAGCTGCAAACTCAGCTGATGGAAGGAATCCACATGCATGATTCATCTCTATGGGGAGGAGAGGAGAACAACAATAAGAGTCTTTAGTCCTTTTGTTGATGGTTGCTCAGTGCAGATGTAGGGAATTTCCGTGTGTATGATCTAGCCAGAGCCTGTCTGGTGTCAATGGGTCTCCTCTTTCAGAAGGCGGATAACCATTTCTGTAGCAGAGCACTTCTTCACACTAAATGATGTCCCTACCCTGTATGGTGATTCATACAGTCACAGAGGATCACAGTACAACTGCTCAAATATTACATTACAGTGCGGAGCACAGATGTTACAAGTAAGATTCATGCATGGAGCACTTCACAAGCATTCAATTGATTCCAAACACTGAACACTTTCTTATAATTTCAATAACTATTTTATCAATATTAGCCCCAAAGGGAGCCAGACAGATTTCAACCATGTATCTGTCAGTGTCCAGTTGAGACAACTGGATCTTGGCATGAGCTGGCACCAGGTCAGCCAGCATCACAGTGTGAATGTTCTTTTAATGTAGTTTTGTGTGTGTGAGAGAGATAAACACTTTGTGGTAAACGAGTGTAAATCTATCTTGCACTGGCCTGCTGCTGGTCCCATTTCAAAGCAGGGTAGATCAAAGTGCACTATGGAACTTTTTAGTGCATGTCAGACAAGTCCACGTGGATCCTGAGTATGCAGCAGGCTAGTGTGGGGTAGATTTACATGTGCTAAGTATTTGTATAGACAAGCCTTGTATAGTTTATACATACAGAGACATTTGCTCACTGGGATCCATCTTGCCTTAAATAGTTTTCAGCATTGCTGAAGTGTTCCCTTTTAAGACAATGTATTGCACAATTACTAACAGCATGATTATTAATTATAATTACTTATTAACAACTGCGAATCCCAGTCAGTGTGCTGTATAGTGTAAAAAAGAGATCAAATTAGAATAGTTCTAAAGCCAAACAGCTTAAAATTGGAAGACCCAATCCTGTTCCCACAGAAGGTAATGGACAAACTGTAATTGATTTTAATAGGAGCAGAACACACGCTTTGTAAAAATAGTGTATGTACAGAAACAAAATGTTTAAAACAATTTCCCACGTGTTATGTAATCCGCAAGCTTATTGGTGTGTTTCAAGGACACCCCCCCACCCCAAAAAGGTTAAAAATGCTAAAACAATCTTGCAAAAATTCCCTTTCCAGTTTATTTTATTAACAGACCAGGACAGATGATAACTTTACAGAAAGCTGCAAATGTGGGAACAACTCGTGCTGGACCCTTGGGAAGTTAGGTTATAAATTTGTTTACCTGTCTTCGGAGCTTTGAACCTCAAAGGTGCCTTTGAACCCCTTGGACCAGGATCAAATTGTCTTCCAGATGGGAAGAACTCACTACATCAGCAAGCAATGTACACCTGGATCAAGTGGTGTACAGGCCACACAGCCATAAGATGGCAGGTCAGAGGAGCAAGTGATGGGCCATACATAATATCTTTCCAAAACACATGCATGTACCAAAGGTGTTTGTTACTGCTAAGGTGACTTTTATATGGATTCAACATTGCGTATCCTTATGCTGCTCATGATCTTATAAGATTCCAAATTATTACCTCTGAAGATTTTATTCTGTGGCGATTTACACCCTCACACAAGTTCAGTTTTGTCAAACACAAATGCAGTGCTTTCACTCAGCTTATATTCTTTGAAATCCAGAGTCTCTCACCCTAATCGATTTTCTGCCACTCAAGAGGATAGTCCACTTCTGTGTGATGCGGTGTAGGTAATTTGGGTACAGTGACACCTTTTGGTTTTGTGATCTACAATGGTAAATTTTAAAGAATGCTACCTGCATGTAGAGACAACAGCCTTTTTTGTTTTCTGAAAAGATGCATGTGCTGGGTTCTCATGGAGACTTTACTTTTGTTCTTTCTTTTAGACTGAAAATAAACAGTTGCCCTTTTTATATGGAGAAATGTAACACAGGTGGGCCAAAGAGCATAAGGAATGTGGAAATAAAGGAGAAATCTTCTTGCACAGGAAAGTTACACATAGTCACAAGGCACTGCAAACCTTATATTATTTTCCAAAGATTTTGGTTCATGGGAAAATTTTCCCATAGGCATTTTTAACTTGCCTGACTGACACTTAAATGGCCTAAATCAAGGCGACAGAGATGTTAGCAGCATTATGTGAGGAGCTGTTCTTTAAGGTTGAGCTGTTCTTTAGAACAATGTATTCAGTTCAGAGTATTAAGCTTAAATGGATTTAACATGAGGCTCACATGTCATTTTGTTCCAACTATTTTTATATGCTATGACTAATGCAAGAATACCCTTCATCTCTATTTAAGACTAAATTCTCTGTTGTCCTTCATCCAACATCCTAGAACAGAGTCTTTTTGCAAAATAGAATTCACCTTCTGTCCCTCCACTCCACTTCAACCCTCCCATTCCATAAAACAACCAGTAGTGCACAGGGCCCTTTTGCATCAATGCTTCTATCTACTGGGCATGTCAATTGGATTCCCTGACCTTCATAACAATGCCTACTGCTTTTATCAGTAAAACAGAAAATGTTTTACAAAGGAGAGCAGTATCCTTTCCCCCATTTTATAGATGGGGAAACTGAGGCAGCAAGAGGCAAAGTGACTTGCCTAAGGTCACCTAGTAGGTCAGTGAAAGAGTCAGGAATAGAATCCTGGTCTCCTGTGTTCCAGTCCAGTGCTCGACCCACTAGGCAACATTGCTCTGTTATTTAGTCTATGAACACTGAGCATTTACTTGACGGAGATTTATTAGGCATGGAATGTTCCTTTCAGGGGAAGTGGTATTTGCACACTTAGAACTAGATTTGGCAAAATACCAGTAAACATATGGTAGAGAAGAGTTCTGCCTTGGCCCCAGAGACAGACTGATTGACTACGAGGTCATTTTCATCTCTAAATTCTATGGTTCAAATTTCTTTGTATTTTTAAAGGGTCATTTAATTGCCATGAAGCTAGCAATAGGGCAAAGCTTTTTAGCAAATTTTAAAGGAGGAGGGTGTCTGAGAGGATGGATGGACTGTCAGTGGGGGGGAAGAGATGAGAAATTGATGGGACTCATTGACTGTGGCCATTTGAATGAGGCATTCTAAGGGTAGAATCTATTCTGAGTGCAGGAAGTTAGAGATACGTAGTTTATCTACATATCTATGCTACAGTTTTTGCTTCTATTTTAACTCAAGTTAATTCATTGCCTGTTAATCCAAATGAGCTAACATATTTGTGAATGATGGTTTAAACACTCCAAAAATTATTGTTCCATGTCATAAACATTTGTGGATGTCCAGACTAGCACTCAAGTTAACTGGCAATCAGTTGACTTGAGCTAGGGCAGGAGCAAAGATTTTGCTCTGGAAATGCCCTGCCCGAGAGCCAAATTTAGATTTGAGGCCTCGATTCAGCAAGATACTTGAGCACATGTCCAATGTTAAGCACGTACGTCATCCCAATGAGTCTAGGCGACTGCTCACTTGCTTAAAAAAGAGTTCTGTGCAAGCTTGAAAGCTTGTTTCTCTCACCAACAGAAGTTGGTCCAATAAAAGATATTATCTCACCCACCTTATTTCTCTAATCCTTAAAATTAGGTATGTTGTTAAAAATCTTGCTTAACTGAGTCAGTAACTATGCCTCAGCACTTCTGCACTCTGATTGGCGGAGGCTATTCCATTTCAGAATAATGCTTTCCATAACAGTTTGCTAAATCCAGCGTATTTAATATAAAGGAATTGTGCTGAGGGATGAGAAGCATTAGTTTAATCCCATCACTCCTGGATTTATTTAATGTATATTCAGAACATTTGAAACTCTACCTGAAACACAGAAAACATTTTTGCCTCAGAGAAAAAGAAAAGATAAAAAAGGTGATCCTGGCACCAATTTCAGAGAGAAGAGAAAAATCTGTGAAAATCAGAGGATAATGGAAGGGTCAGCGATAAACTGTAGTTAATAATAATAATAATTAATAATTAATAAGCTTTCCTGACAAAGCTGAGGAGTCTCTGGTCCTGCAAATACTTTTAACTTTAATTGTGTGAGTATTCATATTCACATCGGTGGGACCACTCATGTGCTGAAGGTTAAATACATGTATAAACATTTGTGGTACTGAAGCCTTCTTAGATGAAGGGAATGCAGCAGATCTGGGTTGTAATGAAGTGTTTGATAGAAGTGGCCAAATTCAAAAATGATGTGTAAGGATATGTAATTCATATGTTGACAAGTGTGTGTAAGTATGGGTTTGGAAGTCTTCTTTTCCATTTAAGTGGGTGTCAGTGTAAGGGAGTCTCATTTGGTGCACTTTACATGGCATGGAGTATGGATAAATTGTAAGAGTGTGGAAATAAAATCTCAGGTGACCCTGAAGTCAACGGTAATTTGCAGGTTCTTAGGAGCTCAAATGATCCCATCCAGAGCCTCACAGGGCGGCTACAGGTTTTAGCTGAAAAAGTCATATTTTTGATAAAATTATATACACAACAAGAAAGACTTCGGTGTCTTTCTTTTTTTTTTTTTTTTCAATCACAGCTACTAAGGTTTTCCTACTGGTAAAGGAAAGACAAACCAGAACAAAGGGTCAAAGCTAAGACTGATGTTACAACTACAGTTAAGTAATTCTACACTTTGGTTTTCTTGAACTACTCATACAATATTTTAATTTTTTTACTTGAAAACCATTGTTATTTTTAAATAACTACAGTCTCTGAAGACTGTCCTTTCCCATGAAATGTATGTTCAGGAGATCTGGGTTTGGTTCCAATTTCTGCCACAGATTCTTTGTTTGACATTAAGTTACTTAAACTCTATATGCCTCAGTAATAACTATACAGTACTTTCATTTCTCCACCCATTGTCTGTCTCGTCTATTTAGACTGTAAACTTTTCAGGATGGAGAGTGTTGGGTCACTTGGGATGTCTAGATGCTACAGTAAAACAAACTGATAATAATAGCAACCTCAGAGCAATGTTACAAATAAATAAGTAAAGAAATTACTTGTCCTTAACATCACAAAATATCCAAATATTCCTGAGTAAAAGTCACAATTGTCACAGGATGGGAGCTTGTGTTTAAAACCTTTATTTTTCTGGGGAAAAGAGGAGATTGCTTCAAAGAGAAACCTGAGGGAAAAAACATCATCTTTAATTGAAAGGAGCTCTTCCTAAGCAGAGAAACAATTATGTATATCTCTTCCCTCCCCACCCCCCCAGGGACTTCTAGGACTTCCCTTGGGATTTTCTGATTCTGAATTCATGCTGAGATCCAAATTTTGCAGAGTGTTTAAGAAATATCTTTCCTCTTAACCCTGAAAGCAAATCTTGCAGGCTACAAGATTTAGGTTCCTTTGCTCTAGGTCTGAAAGCTTTCTGGCTTCTTTCAACATCAGTAAGAAAGGATTCTTGCTTCTGGGCAAAATAAGTATCACCCTTTCCATCTCTGGCACACCAGTTACTCTAATATTTGACTTATGGTTCTGGCTTCAAAATCTTCAGTTATCTACAATAAAAAAAATATCCTTGCTCAAACGAACAGGTTCTTAGGTTGATGAAATTAGAGTATCTCCAAATCACTGTGTAGCTATTCCATGTTGTCCATTCTAGTGCTGAAGACATCCATCTTAGATCTCTGTAAGGTCCAGCAAGTGTTTCAGCTACTTTGTTCCAACTGATTAAATTAGGATTTTATCCTAAATTATGCAGAGTTGAGGCTCCTCACTCTTGACCTATTCCCTCATGACCTGTAAGTCATACTTTACCCTTGCTACAATTCTGTTTGCAATCACTGTGCTAGGGGTCAGACCAATTCCCATATAAGTTAATGGAAGGGATCCCACTAACTTCAACGGGAGCTGGATAAGGTGCTATATATTTAAAATGTATAACTACCTAACAAAGGGTTGAAAATTATGGGTAAAAGATCAGGTTTCAATGTCTTCTTCCCTCACATAGTACATGAAGTATGTGAAGGGGAGTATCGGAGGGAAACCCAATTATATTGTTGCACCACTTCTTAAGATGAGATAAAGAAATGGTAGATCTTTGGATACATCCTCAGTTGTATGTGTCTGAACTTCTATATCCTGTGCATTGAAAGATGATCAGGGAATCCATCCAGCACATTCACGCTCACAGGAGGTTTCCTGTCATTCTGATGACAAGTAGCTAATGATGTGGTTTGTGATTTCAGTTCACAACAAGCATCTGGTAGTCTGCCATCTGCTCCACAGATGTAGTGAAATTAGAATATCACACACATACTGAGGATGGACCAGATACTGTGAGCTTCTGAGCACCTTCAATTTCCTTGGAAGTCAATGGGAGTTGGAGGTGCACAGTGCTTTGGGAAACATTCAGCACAGTAGAAGATCAGATCTTTTATCAGACGTGTCCATGAGTGTATAGTTCATAATGAGAAGAACTGAATCCCTGGGAAAGGAGGAGTAAGTCCCACAGGACTGTGAGAACTCTCAACTTTTGTATAGCCATACCTCAGTGCAAAGTGGAACTACCATTCCACATGGACACACTGTATTGATTATCATATAAATTAATTCTGTATTCCCAATTTGCAATTAGATCAGTTTATTTTTAAATTGGTTTCAGCATACACAGGAAGATGAAGAAAATGAGTGTCTTCATTTTTTCTGATGATGTTGGATTAAAAAAAAATACACAGGAAACAATCAAGTGCAAGAAGTCACCCAAATATTCACTATTATAAAGACATGAAAAAAACGTACTTTCCAATATACTCTCCAGAGCCTTTTTACAGTCTTGTTTCAAGGGAGTTATGCATGGACCATCTATCATATCATTCATTATATCATACCTACTTTGTGATAAGAATCAGACTCTAATAGTGGCCACAACAGTGTAAAACCAGATTAATTCCATTAAGCGGCACGGGCTGAGGGACATACTGGCTGCCGCTTCCAACTGCTCCCATTGGCCTGGAGCAGTGAACCACGGAGCAGTGGGAGCCCCAATCGGCCGAACCTGCGGACGGGGCAGATAAACAAACTGGCCCGGCCTGCCAAGGGCTTGCCCTACACATTCGCCATCCTAAGTTTGGGAAACACTGCCTTAGATTATGTCTACACTGCAGTAAAACATCCACAACTGGCCCTCGTCAGCTGACTCAGGTTCATGGGGCTCAGGCTGTGGGACTATAAAATTGAAGTGTACATGTTCAGTGTCAGGCTGGAGCCCACAGTCTCAGAGCCCAGGCTCTAGCCCAAGCCCAAACATCTACACTGCAATTTTATAGCCTCACAGCTTGACCCCTGTGAATACAAGTCAGGGAACATAGGCCAGCCATGAGTGTCTTAATGCAGTGTAGACATACCCTATGATACTATGGTGATGAACAGGGCCAGCTTTAGGAAGTGCGGGGCTCAATTTGAACAGTTTCGATGGGGCCCCAGCAGGGATGACTTAAAAAAAAAACATAAAAAAAAACATGTGGGGCTTGTACTCGCTGGGCGGTGCTCCGAGTCTTCGGCGCCACTTCGGCGGTGGGTCCTTCACTCGCTCCGGGTCTTCGGTGGCACTGAAGGACCTGCTGCCGAAGTGTCACCGAAGACCCGGAGAGCTGCCGGGTGAATAAAAATTAAAAAGGTTCCTCTAGCCAGGGAAGGGATTCTGTCTAGGTGCAGGGCCCTCCTAGGTGCGGGGCCCGATTCGGGGGAATTGGTGGAATAGGCGTAAAGCTGGCCCTGGTGATGAAGGCCAGAGAGATTGGATTAGGTAGATAGATATATCACAACCTCTAAGAGCCACAAAATGGCTTGTGAGAAGAAGGGCACCTTGGGAAGTATCTCAAGGGAAGCCTATATATTCTCTAAAGGTGAAAATTACTCCATTGCAGAGGACTAGCACAAAGCCTTCAGCACCACATAACAGCCACATTAAAGATGTAGGCGGGTGCTGAGGGACTGACAAATGCTCTATGCACTGCAGTGCACTTTGTCATAAATAGTTTGAAACCCCTTCCTCTTGGCAATCACTGTCCAATAGTCCCACTAGCCGGTAAACATTTGAAACAGATGACATGACAGCCTCAGCAATCTGACATACTTCAGATGTGCCCATGCCTCATGAGAGGAATACATTTTTGGAGTTACAGTACCTTGCCCCTGGAGGAATGGTGAATGAGTTTCTCACTCTCAAGAAGCTTGATCTTGTCTAGTTTTTACCACAAAGCAAGTCTGGGCTTGCTTCCTGGTGTTCCAGGCTTGTTGCTTGTTAATAATAATGATTGCTATACAGTATGTCTGGTGTAAATCAATGTTGCTGTATTAAGATCGACAGAGCTATGCCAATGTATGCCAGCTGAGATTCTGACCCCAAGATTTTGTTTTGAATGATTTCATATGTGGGGGATAAACAGGAGCGAGAATGGTGCATGTTTCATATTGACTTACAACTTGTGCATCCCCACTGAAGTCTGTGAAGCAGCACAGGGTGTAACTCAGGGCAGAATTTGGCCCTTGAGGCCTACTCTGGAGGATGTAGTTGTCAGGAGTGTCATTTCAGAAAAATTCTGGCAGGACAAAGTTGTCTGAGCACATAGAACATTATATCCTGCAAAGTCAAGGGGTGCAGGTGGAGGGTATGCAAAAAGTGGGGCATATAGGCCTATGAAAAGTCTGAGTGGAGCAACTGCCCTCTTTGCCCCATAGAAAATGACACCCCTGCTAGTGGTATTCTTCTCTCTGTAGTATCAGGAGACACTTGCATTTCATTTCTGAGCCAAGGTGGACAGGGATGGTGTCCCTAAGCTCTATTTGCCAGAAGCTGGGAATGGGCAATGGGATGGATCACTTGATGATTACCCATTCTGTTCATTCTCTCTGGGGCACCTGGCATTGGCCACTGTCGGAAGACAGGATACTGGGCTAGATGGACCTTTGGTCCAACCCCATAAGGCCGTTCTTATGTTCTGTTGTTATCTTCCTCCTGAGGCCTTTGAATGACATAACAAAAAAGGCCCTATATCCTGCAGCCATCCCATTATGGGCTTGTAAACTAAGACTGGGTCCTATTAGCACTTCTTAGGGTGATATAAGAACAAAAAGCATTAGTAAGATGTGTGAACATCTATTGCAGCAGCTATTTCATCCCTTATGGAACTCCTTCTGTAGCTGCAGTTATTGATTTTTATTATTACTATTATTCTAGGTTTTTTATTTAAAAAAAAAAGACCTCAAAATTAAATGTACAGGTTTGAAACTTTAATCACACAAATGACAGTAAATTCAAAGTTAATATCACCTATAACTGGTTGAATACTGAAGAACAAAAGATTCACGAACAGTAGTGAATACTGGGAATGATTCCATTTTGATCCACTGCTATTTGTGGGTCGTACCATTCAGCATGATCGTACTATTCAATATAGCTTTCTTCAAGACCTGCTTTAGCTCAAGCAAGATATGGGCTTGATGCGGGAATTACTGGACTAAATTCTGTGGCCTGTTTTCTGCAGAATGTCAGATTAGTTTATCATAATGGTCCCTTCTGGCTTTAAAAATCTATGAATCAGTATTCACAATATTCAGGCTACCCCTGGTATGCCAAAAATCTTGAAAGTGCCACAAATATATTTTTTTTTATTTGCTGTTTGTCATGCACCTTTTACCAAGTGTTTGCTCCTGAGTGGATGACTGAAATAATATCCCTTTGCAGTGAATAGTTCACATACCACCCAAAGCTTGAAAATTATTTATTCAAGTTATTTATGCAATGGAGAATCAAATCCATATTTTGTATGACTCCCCTTTATATGCTTCAAAACTGAATTTTAATACCATTTCTTTAGTAAGACTGTAAATAGCTTAAATTTAATGCTGTTAATTGGTGTTTGAATTCTACCTTCTTCTATAACCATCGAGGCAGATCTATAGCATTTGGGATTATCACACCTATGTGGTGTGATCATGTGAAAAAACAAAAGAACAACAACAAAGCCAGCGCATAGTAGCAAGGGGACAGAATGCAGCGTAACTCTGTATTTCCTCACTCTCACGCAAATATCTAAACTTTCATATTTTAATAAGATAGATTTTGCATGGTGTTCAACCTAATTGTAATGGAATGTTGCATGCATGCAGATTTTAATGTGAACAAGCTAATTAACTTACTTTCATTTCATATGATCCATAAAGGATTTTAAAAGTTGTCATTAATAATATTGTCTCTGGTCATTAATCATAGGTTCCTATTAGATTTACATCACTGAGCAATAGTACAGTCCTCTGGCGATCACAATAATACAGGTGAACTTGCCATGCATATTCCTTAAAACTATGTAGCCTAATGGATAAATGAGCAGATTCTGATTTCATTGACTTCAGTGGTATAACTCCAGAGTTACAGCCCTGTAAATGCAGTAATCTGCTCCAAAGCATCTAGGCTTCTCTCAGTCCTGCAAAGAGTTTTACGTGTGTTTGGCTTTACACACTGCAAGTAATCCAGTGGAAATCAATGGGTCTCCTCAGAGTATGAAAAGTTGAGCACTTGTGCAAGTCTCTGCAGGATCAGGGCATTAAAATACAGATTAATTAATATTACTTTTTACATGCATTTGTATTATAAACATAAACAGATTTTGTGACACTGAACAACAAAAGGAACAGGACATAATGTACCAAACATGCAATAAAATCCAGTGGAAGCATCATATGCTGCAAGAAACCAATATCCAGTACTAAACGGACAGGCCCTCTTAGCTTCTGAAAGATCAAGAGCAGAATGACAAGCAAATGGCAAGGGGAGATGGTTGCTTAACCAAGCTGTCCTTTTCATGTAATTGATGAATAGCACCTTCAGATTAATGAGTAAATCCTGTTGGCTCCTGCATGAGTGCACAAGGCCCTGAAATCATTGGAATTGCTGTTGTTTTGTTGAAATGGGTGCAAGGTAAGGAACCCACAGACAGATGATATACTACTTGCATGCTGGGGAACAGTTGTCCACATGTGCCCTTTTTTGGCAGGGTGATGATGGAGTCAGGCTGGGGGTAATTTTGGGGATTGTGTCATTTGGGTCTGTAAACTTCATGGATCTACAAATCATGATACGGTCGGTGATATGCAGCAGGACATAGCTGCTACAGCAGCGCTGAAGCGGTAGTAGCATGTTTGTTGTGGCTGTATGGCTGCTCCATGCTGTTGCTTGGGATTTCTAAGAGGATTTCTTCTCTTGAAGTGGTCCCTGCCAGAGCTGGACAAACTTTTTCATCTGAAACTCTTTTGGGTGAAAAATACAGATGTAGTGACACCAAAACTTTCAGTGAATTTATGTTGATTTCATCTAATAGTGTCAATCAGCTTCTCCCGTGAAAAACTAAAAATTCTGACAAATCTAAACTTCTTGGGTTTGAAACAACTTTGTGTTTCAAAATTTCCTTTCATTTTATGTTCAATCAAAACAAAATGTTTCATTTGACCCAAAACATTTTCTTTTTTTCTTCTTTTGAATGGCCAGTGAACCAACATAATCATGATTTGTTTATCTCTGATCCCAGCACATTTCTTAGGGATTTGCATGGGAGACAAGAGTAGGTTTATTTATATACTCATTACTAAGGCTAAGGTTGTATCATGAATATTTTTAGTAAAAGTCAGGGACAGGTCATGGGCAATAAACAAAAATGCATGGAAGACCATGACCTGTTCCTGACTTTCACTACACATATCCCTGACAAAAGGGGTAGGGGGATTCTGCACTCACTGCTGCAAGGGCCTCCCGGATTCACCACTGCTGCAGTGTGTGGAAGCTCCAGGGTCCCCCTGCCTGCAGGGCTGGGCTGTTGCAGGGTCCCCTTGCCCCTGGGGAAGCTGGACAGCTGCAGGCGGTCTCCCCGCCACCTGCCATGGCTGGGAAGCTGTGGGGTCTGCCAGCCCTCTGCTGCCTGCAGTGAGGCTCAGCAGCTACAGGGTCCCCCCACCAGGGCAGGGGCTAGGAACTGTGGGGCGGGGCAGGCTTGGACCTCCAGCCCTGGGGCAGAAAATATCACAGAGGTCAATGGAAAGTCATGGATTCCATAACTTCTGTGACCTCCATAACATAATTGTAGCCTAAGTTATAACTTCAGTCTTCCCTATCATGTGCGGTAATTCCCAGACTTTGGACACTTATGTACATGAGTGTAATATCTTTACTCATGTGAGTAGACCTATTGACACCAATGGTATTAATCAAGTGAGTAAGGGTTGCGGACATGGGTGTCATATGAGTTAATTTCTCCTGTTTCAGTGTCTGTATGTTTCACTACTCAGATTTCATTGCTATGTACAGTTCTAAAGGAAGAATAGAAAATGGGTATATCTTTAGGGCAGAATTAGTATCCTGATCTAAGTTATATCAATATCAGGCCAATAATATATATTCAATTGGTGACAAATTCATGTTGTTTGCCTACAGTTACCAGAGTTTCTTACTTTTGCAACAGCCACTAGATCTGATTAAAAATACCAGCAGAGCTCCATGCCTCCATCCTCTCCTTTCCAGCATCTGTTTTTATTTAATCCACTCATTGTAATGAATCCATTTGGAGATAGATAAGAGCTGTGTAGACTCTGGTACTCTGATGAGGTTGAAAGTTCAAGTGGAAATAAAATTAATGGTTGACAATTTCCAAGCAGTAAAGGGAATTTAAACATGTCTTCTGTTTTATTTTAATAGAAGGTGTGTGATTAAAAATCATCTGCATTGATTTAAAATAATCATCTAATTTTATGGTGCAGTTGCAGAAACTAGTCAACATTTTCCCACGAAAAACTAAAGATTTTTTTGCATGAAAATTTTTTGTTTGAAATTTAAGGGGGGAAAAAAACCTCCAAGCTTTTCAATGAGCTCTATTTTGAATCAGTTAAGTTGCTCTCCTTCAGATTGTCTCCACCCTTTGTATTTTTACAGAAGTAAGGTACACTAAACAGGAAGTGTTTAACTAGGAATATATTATATAGTGTAGATACAATATGTAGCACCAGCAACCTACTCATGTTAAAAATCCATCAGATATTTTATAGCCCACCCTCTAATGTAGTTAAATCTTTCTGAAGGTGTCATTAGTAAAGATTATGACTCTAGTTTTTGGTGGGTTTGGGGGTTTTTTATGTTTAGTCTTCTCCTTCATAGTCAGGAAAAAACTGTTCTGGGGTTAGGGCACTGGCCTAGGCAGGGCCGGCGCTAGGATTTCTGACGCCCTAGGCACCGGGACATTTCGCGGCCCTCTGTGTGGGTCTCGCGGCTCACTGACCCGG